>NC_143212.1:8464378-8767408 GCF_030267445.1 Bombyx mandarina | reverse complement strand
ATCATATCTACAACACGTGAAAACCGAAAAAGTACGATATATATTATATGTATTTCATCTGTACAAAATATAAATCATCCATTGATATAGGCTACATAAATTTCCGTGAAATATGTCTTAAATAGGTACACCCGGAAACTGAGGAGCGACCTTTCGAAATTAACTAAAACCTCTTTCCTATAGGAATTATAATAGTTTTGCGTATTATAATTCGAATTAAATGAAACTACATGTATATTACTATAATATAACTACGAGTCGAAGGAATGTTAGAGTTAATTTATATCGCAAAATATACATCAGAGATTTTTTTTTTAATTTGACAAATTCCTTTCCTGCAAATAATTCAACTGATTAAATTAGAATGAACATCAAAGGAAATCGTCATAAATGAGTATTGTGGGCTTCTAGTATATACATATACGCGCATCGCCTTCATCTTGCGCCGCGTCACAACAAAAAGTCATCATTAAAGTGGTCTCAGCGCGGCGGGTGAGGCCCTGCGCAGCCTCCCGGCCGAGTCCTAAACGATTCAGCCGAGTTTTTATCACTTACCAATCCATATCGAGATTATTTTCTTATTTTACTCGGAACTCTTCAAGTTAAAATCTCTCAATATAAACAATAGTAGGTATACAAGCATAACATCATTGCAGCCTTATAAGTGTATTCTATTTAAGAATTAATATCGCCATCTCATTCTGTCTATCTCATTCTCTCTCTCTCTCCCCCTCAGTCTGTATTCGTTTGTTCTTACGGCTTAATAATATTTTAATTATGCATCTTACTATTATTATTTGAATTGTTAGTTAGAAAATAACGTTCAGTAGATTAGCGAATTTCATTAAAAAAACTTTTTCGTACGACGGACGGCGAGTTGTTGGCTAAAAACAAAATTGGCGCCGTAAAAAATTAACGACGTTCCATATATCATCGGAGCAAAAAATCTTCAATTATGAATTTTATATTAACGTAGCGACACCGCGGCGCACCCACTCCAATAACATACAGCGTTCAGATAAACAGCTCGATGCGATATATTTATTCCTTTTACTTATACAATGATTTATAAATTTTAAATTTTTACAGTTTTTGTTCATGATTTTTACTGCTTAGGGCTCGGATGATAAGAGGGAGTGGTAACCGCTTCACTTAAATTCTTCATGTTTAAATTGTCGATTTTCACGTAACTTTCTTAAGTTTTTCTTTATTATGAACCGTTCGAACAAAAATCGTAATGTTTTTATTTTAAAACTCTAAATGGTGAACTAGTTCAGGGCTCAATTAAGATTAAATGGTTACCGAAGTTCGTAGACGCCGCCACCCACCATTTTTTTTTTATTGCCCTTGTAGGCAGACGAGCATACGGCCCACCTGATGGTGAGTGGTTACCGTCGCCGATGGGCTTCATCAATGCCAGGGGCAGAGCCAAGCCGCTGCCTACCGCTTAATTAAGCCTACCGCCTACCACCTTGAGACGTGAGGTCGAAATCTCAACTCATATTGGCTTTTCATCGTTCATAAAGAAACGGGTAGCTTTTTCACAATACAACCTTTATAGAACTAGAAAGAAAACGATTATTTTAATTCAAAAAATGAGCAACCTAGATTGATAAATATTGTAAAATGCCTCAAACGATCTCGATCCCACAGTGTGGTGTCTTTAAAGTTAGTTGGCCGCGTCTTTTTCAAGATCATTCTCTTAATTTATTCCGAAACTGGTCGTGGATACAGATAACACATATATATATTATATAGATAGACTGTTGGAATAGTTGAATTGATTATCGTTAGTAATTTTAGCTGTGGCAAGATTACGGAGTGTCCACTTTGCCTAAAGTTTTTATTGATACAAATACTATCTAGTTTTTGTTCGATGCATGTTATTTCATTTGTTGAACATTAAAAAAACACGAGATCTTTTGTTTTTGTTTTGTTTCTTGTCGTATTCTTCATTCTGTTTTATAACCAATTGAGGAATATATATTAGGCAATTTCACCTCCCATTTCATTGCGGACTAATTCAAAGAAAAAATAAGTAAAACCAATCTAAACATATTTATGCTTTTACGATTGATTTTGTTTACTTCAAACATTGACAATTTTATTGCCACCTTAGGCTTTGAAAATAGATTATAACTTGAACTATAGAGTAAATGAGCATTAAAATCAATAAAATAAGAATAGAACTTATATAATCTGTGAAAACTGTAATCTCGTGTCTGAATGTTGGCTCATCTTCCTATTAGAATTAATTAAAAAAGGACGTCAACTATTATAGAATATATTAACGAATTGCCGATCTAACATCTAAATTATTGGTTTTTTAAAAAAACCTTCAAATATAATTTTGACTGTGTAATATAAGCTACTACACCCATTAGTGTCATAAAACTGATGGTAGGACCTCTTGTGAGTCCGCGCGGGTAGGTACCACGACCCCGCCTATTTCTGCTGTGAAGCAGTAATGCGATTCGGTTTGAAGGGTGGGGCAGCCGTTGTAACTATACTGAGACCTTAGAACTTATATCTCAAAGTGGGTAGCGCATTTAAGTCGTAGCTGTTTATGGGCTCCAGTAACCACTTAACACCAGGTGGGCTGTGCGCTCGTCCACCCAACTAAGCAATAATAAGAAAAACCCACGAAGGGATTCATCAAAGAACGGGCGACAGCGTTCTCTTGTGTATTGTGTTAGCATACTGCGATGCTAACAGGAGTTTAAAAATAGTGAGACGTATGAGAGCTGTCGTATTCATAGATAATACTTACTTAGGAATTTATGCCGCCAAGAAATCAAATGTGCCGGTTTGAAGGGTGGGGTGGCTATTAAACAACCATTGAGTCTTTAAGCTTACGAAGGTAGGTGGCGGTATTCACGTTTCAAATCTCTCTAGTTGCCTATGACAACAAACAACAAAACAACAACAAGGAACAAAAGGTGGTTTCAAATAATAATAAAAAGCCCGTGACTTGTGGTTTTGATTTAAATTGATTCATTATGATTTATTTCAACAAATTATACATTTAAATAACATGTTAAAACAACTGAAAGAAATGTTTGACCGTTAAAATAAGTGAAATGTATAAAAATGCCCAAACCATCATCTTTTCGCATCGCTCCTTTCGAAGTGTATTTAAAAACGACAATTTATGTATATTTACATAACACGAGTATAATCGTTAATTTTTTCAGCACAATCAGATTAGCGCCTACTCCCACCTCTAATGCACGTAAACTAGAAACAACTTGTTAAACTCGTCCGAGCACCGAAGCAGACGTAACTAATTTTACTACATACATGTGTAGAAGACAACGTCATGTGATATGAATGACATGCAGAGGCACGGTGCTGCTTTTTGTGCACATTAAGTTGTAGGCAGTCGATCGCGCGTTACCATGGCAACCAATTACATATACACATACCGACAAAATAGTTGTAGTATACGAATGAGAATTTCAAACAAGCATAAAAAAAAAGTAAAATGTTTTGGTCAAAGAATGTGTTACAATATCCAAGCGTGTTTTGTTTCTTTTGATGAATCAATTATATGTAATTGCGGGCCATTATAGCAGTCTTCCGCCTACGTTGTTAGAATCAAGGAAAAACATGACTATGTTTTTTTTTTTTTTTTTCGATGATGAGATCTTCAATGGAAGATAGCGTTGAGCTTGATTTTATTAAAATAGTATGCTAGGTTGCAAAACGGTGCGAGCGAGAGGCAGGTTGACTCGGAGACAATTCTCGCGGCAAGTTCAAGGTGAGCACGTCGCTTCGCCCACACGCGCCTCTCCTAACATCACAACCGTTACACAGAACCTCCAACACTCTGTGTGTTTACACAGTTAATTCCAAATCTGCTAATTCATACTCGTATCTAATAAATTGATTGATAATTGTAAAACATCAACTACTATTGTAAATATCAAGGAACTTCCTTCGAAAACCCTAGACTCTCGTTATTTAGCACAGTTGTCACGCTTGGAAAATTATTAATGAAAAGCTTAATATTATTTACGAAACCGGTATGGAATCAGTAAACAGTTTGATTGGAATTTCCCACTATCGAATACCGGCAACACCTGGCGACAGTTACACCGAGATATTTCCATATCATCTCATAAAGCGAGGCAATAAAATACGATACCCACAAAACGTGTTTATAAAATATCTTAAGACGGTTTCATTGTTACAAATAAAAAATCTAATTTAAAACTGGAATTGTCAGTAAAATTAGAAAAAAAAATTGAGTAACTAATTAATATTCTTACCTGGGAATGGTGATAACTTGACCAAGTTCATCGACCATGTGATCAGCTAAGACCAGAACCGTGGGTGGTTGTCCAGGAGCGCCCACAACAACAGAGACACCACCGTCGACCAGTTGCCCTCCTCCGCTCACCAGCTGACCGTCTTCAAGCTGCCCACTGATCATCTCCACGCGCTTTTGATCTGGTGTCGTCGTGTATATTACAGTCTGCTTATCATCTTCATAAATCAGATCAATAGGAGTTTTTTCATCTATTGACTCCATGCCTTGTTCGTAAACATCTGGTTGAACGGGCACTTTACTGTCGGTAGCATAGGCGGCTAGTTCGTGAGGCGAGTGCCGATACGAATGGGCCTCAGGCGGATACCCATCATCGGAATCCATCTCTACTTTATGAGGGTAGTAATCATGGGCGGGTTGCACCGGGGTCATAGTAGCTAGGACAGCGTGCGCGGGGGCCGGTGAGCGAGGGGCGGACGCGGGCGAGCCGCAAGCTTTGGGCGTGCGTGCCCGCTCGTCGCAAGCGCCCGCGTGCTGTGGCGACGCGGACATCCCGCCCTGTCTCACTACGAAGGGCGACGTCTTTGTGCGGGCGGAGGCTCCTCTCAGGAGCACCCCGCTCTACACTTGATATCAGTAAAATCTGTAAAACATACCATCCCTTTTTACACTGTTTACGAACGTTTTAATTATATTTATTTGAATTCATTTATTGCTGAACGTGCTTGCTTAACTATTTTATTAATAGAAAACATTTCCATTACAAAAAAATAATCTAATCGGAATCAGTATGAAAGGAACATAGTTCAAATCCTTAACGATCGATCAATCAACGATACACAACAACTTAAAAAAGAAATAAATGTAGACTGCTAAAATACATCGGTTACTTGTGCAAATATTTAAATAAACTGAGACGGTAAAACTTAATTCGGCCAATCAGTAAAAATCGTAACTACAGACCAAAAAAATTTTCAGAGTACAACTCGAATCTAAAATGAACGAAACAAATTCGTTATGTGAGGACAAGGGCAATGCATCAGCTGTTTCAAATCCAGTTAGAAGAGAACCAGTATCGAGTGGCACCTGACCGGCAAGCGAGTGAACTTGTTCAGCAGCCCTGCTCCGACCCTGCGCGTCGAGATTCACCACCAAACGGTACAAACTGGTCATAACGCCATTGTACACACGTGCTCGTCAAACTTGTCTTACACAAACTTAATAATATAAACACAGCTCAAGGATTTTGACTGTCTAAAAAACGCTACATACAACAAATAGGTTTCCCGTAAAAGAAAACCTCGAAGTACGGCAAACGATTGAACCCAAGCAGCTAACAAAGAATATTGCAGTTGTGTTTCAGATGCAGTGCAATGTTACAAGGCCAACAAAGTTGGTGAAAAAATTTCATACTGCTTAGAAGTAAGAAGAAAAACACCGAAATTTTAATCCCCAAAAAATTTACAGAGCGGTAGGGGCAATCAAAATTCGTACTTAAATATATGGAAACCGGACTTTATATGACAAGACTAATATAATTTCACAATTGTTAATTTATTACCTTCTTCGATTTGAATGGGCTATTCTATTAAGCTAAATAAAGCTTTGGAAGTGTACTAATATTTTCGTTTATAACCAGTTATAGGTACTGTTTAGAGATGTATTATATATCGACATGTTTGTGAAGAAATAACCATAGGTATAGCCGCGAGCGTCGTGCCTGATTGCTTGGTCGCGCTGAAGGAGGAAAAACAAAATTACAAAAAGGCTGTGCCGCTGAGCTGCGTTCTGTATCAGTGTGCAGTCGCACACACATACATACAGCTAAAGCCCGCTGGTCACATCGTTACACAGACGCGCACAATTTACCCACACAAACAAACATTTCATATACCCTATTGCTACACGACATACGCTTCACGATACACATGTTTTAATTTAAAACAATAACGACCACATCCATTAACTTATGTATATTATCATCAATTGTCGTTTATTAGCTCGATAAAATACTATGAGTACACATAAACAAAGCAATCTCGATTGAATCCATCTAAGGAAATGAATAGGACAGATAATTTGTCTAATTGCCGCTGTCACTTAAGTTTAAACTTAGAAACGAAGCAAGCACGTCATAGCACTAGTCCTAAGGTCGGGGGCGGCGACGGCGCAGGCGCCCTGGCACAGGCCGTCACGCATGCACGTCAAACTAGTATCATGACGTCACGGCCCGCCCGGCAAAATTACAAAACCGGCCGGTCGGTTGTAGCACCGCGCGGCGCGCCAGCAAGCGGCGCGGGTGTGGTGCGGGCGAGCGCAGTGGCGGACGCGCTGTCGACCGACCCCGACGTATCACGTACCGTGGGCGGCGTGTTCACGCGGCGCGCGGGCCGGAGCGCGGGTACTCGAGCACGCGACGAGCGGCGCTACGGAGCGCGGGCGCAGGTGCTCTGAGCGCAGCAGCCTCCGCGCGCCGCCGCCGCCACTCACCGCACTCCCCGCGCTACCCGCGCCCGACACTACGCACCGACATCAACTATTTATCTCCCGTGCTATGCTGGCCCTCCTGTCCGAGGACGTTGCCCACTGTCCACTCTCAAGTGCAACTTACGAAAAAATACTACTTCTTCTTTTTGTAACATTAGAGACAAATTTTCGAATCGTTAAGTCGGTTAAACTTTAAATTGCGAATCTGTTTATTCATACCTTTCACAGAAAGGAAGGCTCCCATTTTTATCCAAAAAACTTTAATAGATGAATATTCTTAAATAATCAAGAAACAAATAATAATTAATCTCGCATAGAGGTAAGACTGCTAACTTTGAGAAAGTGGTACAAAACAAAATCGCTAAGGCACCGCCTGAGGCGACGAACGCCCTGACAGCCACGACTGCGCCAATAGTACATAATATAATCGATGAAGATAGATAGGTATCCACAGCAAAATCATTCAAAAACTAACAATCAGGTGCCGATTACACAATCTTACGCAATCGCCAATAATGAAATGCGAAGTTAAGATTTTTCTCTGAAAGCACTGTCCTGATTTTGTTGGTTGGTTCCTCACACGAGACAAGATGTACACGCGTTGATGTCTTTTAAATGGAAGGAACAGCCTGTATCAACCGATTGCCTTGTTTTAGTACAAAGGAATTAAATAATACAAGATGTGCCCTCGGAGCTGTTGCAGTGTTAAATTTAATAAATATAGGTACTTGAAATATCTAGTATTGGCAGAAATTTATTGTGAAAAAATATATTTTATTGATCGGTATCTGTAGCTTCCGTCATTTTAAGAACAGAAAATTTGATGAAATTGAAATTGATTTTGCAGTAAACCATTTTTTGTAAAAGTCTTCAATTTACAAAAACAAAACTTCTACCTTATTACTGTTATTATTTACTAATATATTTAAAGATCAGTAACAATAAATCCTAGATCCACTACATATTGGTACGAGGGAGTCTCCGAGTGGGATAAGATGGCGCTATTTATATCTATAACTTCTATAAGATCCGCTAAACAAGACGCGCGAATAATTTGAAGTAGAAATAGGTACGATAGTTGTCCAAAGACTGTTGGAACCAAACACCGATATACAAACTTACATAATATGTTTATACATACATATATGGACGTTACCTAATCACTCAGTAGAGAGCATATAAACCTGTTACCACACAAAATTTTGCCCGATGTGGAAATCGAACCCACGACCCTCGGGGCTAACAACCACGGGCATAAGTTGTTAATATACAATGTACACCTACCTATAGATAGATACTTAGTAATGTACAAGGAATGCGGGAACTTTACTCGGTCCTTTATAGCCAATCTAGAGATAAATCTCGTACATTACAGAGCGCCGCCTCGATATAAGAACGCTGACGATTATTTAACTTCCCAGAATTATTTAAGTGATTGGTGAAAGCGACACAGGTGTGTACGGAAGGATAAATGTTCAAACTTAATAACCATTGTCTTGGCATGTTTAATGGTAAATTGTGAAATCTGTAGTCTAAGCTAGGAATATTTTGTAATCACCTTTTTGCTCTGTAGACTTTGTAAATTAATTAATTAATATCGCAACATAAATAGGAGATAAGGTTGGCTTTTTAGAAACATTGCTTTTAAACAGATATATATGCAATAAGTTATGTTTTTCTCGACCTTAACTGTAAACCTCATATCCATTATTAAATTAAATGGTATCCTAAAAAACTGAATCACAGATAACTTTAGTAAATTCAACCACTTGAAAATTGAAATTATTGATATCTCTACTGAACAAACGATGATAGTCCAATCAACAAACGGCTATTACAGTTTTAGCCTCAGTTCAACCAACCCTACGCTTAGGTAGGTACTTCAGAACGCATGGCAAACCATAACATGCTGGTCAGCAGCAATAAACTTCCCATTTGTTAGGGCCGAGACATAGTGGTTTAGAGATCAATGAAATAGCGGATAAATTAGCCAG
This sequence comes from Bombyx mandarina, assembly GCF_030267445.1. Taxonomy (NCBI): domain Eukaryota; kingdom Metazoa; phylum Arthropoda; class Insecta; order Lepidoptera; family Bombycidae; genus Bombyx; species Bombyx mandarina. The sequence continues at coordinate 8,758,657 of NC_143212.1, read as the reverse complement.
GAATTCGGCCTTTGATCGATCCTAAGCTTGCCTCTGGCCTCCCTAAGAGCTTACTAACATCCGAATTAACTCCTGAGCGCCCATTAAAAGCAGATCGCTCCGGAAATAAACTATGAGAACTGCATGTGAAAGCCATAATCGGTATACCAAAGCTCTCAACGTGACAGTTTATAAAAAAAAAACGAAGAATTGTAACAAGGACCTAAAAATGACACTGTAGGTCACTAATACTCTTGCACAAGCTAGGCCTCGCGACTAATCATACCTGGCGGTCGTGTGAGGAAGAAACTCCACTTCTCATACGGGTAGTAAGAAGTGGAGTTGATTGACATGATTTACAGACGGACTGCCGTGATTTAGGCAGCTTAAGATGCTCATTCCTCAAAGAGCATGTTCTCTGGCCCAAGGTCAAGATTATATATTCAAGAGAGTGAGTGAGAGAGACTGCTATTAACAATATTAATGAGATAGCTACAACATATTTCAAGTTTATTCATTAGAAGTACATCTTTGAAAATTAAGTGTCTACTAATAAAAACAACCATTGGGGAAATTTGTTGTGAATCTTTCTGTAGGTACTTTTTAATATTTGCCTACAGTGTTTTATTTAGCTATTTCGTGATGTTCATTTATTAATTGCAACAAATAAATAAATATATTCACTTCACTACACCCTATATGAATTAGGGAAAAAAACGCAGAAGGGTAGGTAGAAAATTACGAGATGAATAGCAATTTCTGAAGAAAGCCGAAACCCGTCCATCTAATTATACACGTTATTTTCTTTTAAGATTCACAGACTTAAAATACAATGTGTATCGTATTTTTTATTTTGTTACAAATAAACTTCCTTAACAAATTATCTACTTTAAGACTCATAACGCACCACATTCTCCAACAGATGTAAAACAAACATTTATGTGTTCGATAGTAAAAATCAGCAGTCTAAGACCGGACAACGGCCATTTCTTATTGCAAGGCAAGAAATCTTTCGAGTATATTTTCGTGATTGGGAGACAAAAAAATTAATTCAAACAATGTTTTCACTTTATTTAATTTAACATTTCTGTGCTAGACTTTGTTGAACGCAGCAATATCGACACTTTGTACCTGGAAAAAACATATGCCAAATGCTAGAGTATAAATGTAGAACATATCATATTTTAAGTTCCATAATAAGTTCTAGAAAGTTTTCTACAATTTTCAAATGCTAAAATCGACATTTGACCTAATTTATTCATATCATGTACCAGTATACCAATAACAAAAATTTGTAAAAGGTAATTATGAAATGATATTTATTAAGTAAAAAAAGCATTGCTGTCACAATGTGAGATATTAAACATTAATGTTTCCATACTAACATCGCATTATTTTCAAATCTGTCCTTTACATAAGATGTTTTTTTATTTATTGCTTAAGTGGGTGGACAAGCTCACAGGCCACCTGGTGTTAAGCGGTTACTGGAGCCCGTAGACATCCACAACGTAAATGCGCGACCCACCTTGAGATCTAAGATCTCAGTATAGTTACAACGGCTGCCCCAGCCTTCAAACCGAAACGCATTACTGCTTCACGGCAGAAATAGGCAGGGTGGTGGTACCTACCCGTGCGGACTCACAAAAGGTCCTACCACCAATAAACAATTGGTTCTCACCAATATAAATGCATGATGTCATATGTGGGTATTAGTTATACATGAGCATATTACAATTCATAGTAAGATAGTCATTTATTATAACTCCAAATAACATCCGGTTCCCTATTCTATTAAAGAACCGTGAATTTCGTAAATTGTCAGAATATTTTAAATGAATCTCTCTGATCTCGTATGTTCATTTTTTTTTAATTTAATAAAATGGTAAGCAAACTTATAGCCTACACGGTGAGAAGTTACTGGAGCTCAGAAAAAAGCCCCTCCTCATTTTGGCATGTTGACCGTTACAACTGCATTAATATAAGGGCTTTCTAGTCCTATACAAGTTCATAACAGGCACTACATTGAATACTTAAGCATCAATATTTGATATTAGCTGCCATCTATTTATCATTACAATTTTTTCTATAGTACACTGAACACTTACATAGTCTTCATTTTTCTCGATTTCCTCAGTAAGCCAATCAATAGAAACCTTATCATCTTCAACAACACAGGAAATTTGCAGCTTATGGATACCATAAGCCAAAGGCACTAGTTTAGCGGCACCCCACAAGAGGCCATCAGTGCTGATTGACCTTACAGCTTGTTCCAAGGCTGCCATATCAGTCTCATCATCCCATGGCTTTACATCCAGAATAATATTCGACTTTGCAATTAGCACTGGCTCTGTGAAATAATTATTTTTAGATTGGTTATTAATACTATACTTTTATACTATTTATCATAATATGTTCTAGTTATTTTTTAGAAATTCTTAATATCAGCAAAATGGTAATTTTAAAGGTCATAAATATGATTTAAATGTTACTATCGTAATCAAGAATGATGAGATTCATAGAAAAGCTTAAGTAGCCAACAAGCACTGGAAACTTGAAGGGATATTGTATGGCATGGTACTTGGCCTGAAAACCTGAATGACAATCATTCTTATCCAAGCATTGTATTATGAATGTATTAAGTATGTATGTTAAATATTATGTATGTAATAGTTTTGGAATGCAGACCACACCCTAGAAAGTGTAGAATGTTATGCCTACAAAGTGACTGAGCTAGGGCACAGCAGTATCCAATCTGTCACTTTAGAAACAGATCAGCACAGAGATGCACAGTAGATGCACAGAGGAGCAAGAATTATGTTTATAGCCTACTTTTAGCTTTCTTTGCATTATATGCAGCAAGACGCTCTTCCTTTATCTTAGCTGCTTCAGCACTCTCCTCTTCATCATCTGAACCAAACAAATCAACATCATCATCTTCGTCATCCTTATCAGTAGAAGCTGCTGCAGGTTTTTCTGACTGCACCTGAAAGGTAAATGACAAATATATTTAGTAATACAATAGTTATTTTGTACATTTAAAATTATTGCATTTTACATTTAAGAATAGACAATATTAAATGCTTGAAATTGCCAATTTTGCTGATAAGACTCTGGAAACTCTACAGTGGAATTAACTTTAGACTTAACTTTGAAATTAACATGGTTTAGCAACAGATATGGTTTGGCATATAATCTTTCCCATTGTCTTCCAAATCTTGAAAAAAGATCACCCTGTTTACAGAATATACAGGGTATATATTTCATGTCAGCTTATCATACAATGAAAATCCATGAAGTTGCCATTTCACAACACTGGCAATTTGTAACGTAATTTATGTATGCTGGTAATAAATTCTAAGCTCAAATAAATTTTATTATATTGAATTATATTTTCAAATTCAGTCATTTCTTTATTGTTTAGAATTTTGATTTCACTATATTTGTATCCTTTTCATCAATATCTACAAGATAAAATTCGAGTATAAGTATAAGAATTCTGTCACACGAATACGAATGCCACACATACGGCTCACAGCATTAATGACGTCTACAGAGTGAACACTACAAACGAACGTAAAACTCGTTATTAGTTTGAATGCTTCTGATATGGAAATTTTAATCTAAAAAATCAACCTTGTGGTCACTTAAAACTAAAGTAAACAACGACGCATTAAAGGTGATTCAATCTACTGCTGAGTTGCAGTAGCTTTCAATGTTAGCTTCAAACAGACTTTTTCTTTTCCAGTATGTAGATGCAGTACAAAATGCCTTTGAAGAGTTTGTTGGCTTCCATGACGTCCGGTGCATTCGTATCTAGCGATGCACCAGTGTTCGAATCCCGCAGGCGGGTACCAATTTTTCTAATGAAATACGTACTTAACAAATGTTCACGATTGACTTCCACGGTGAAGGAGTAACATCGTGTAATAAAAATGAAACCCGCAAAATTATAACTTGCGTAATTATGGTGGTAGGGCCTCCTGAGTCAGCACGGGTAGGTACCACCAAACTGCCTATTTCTGCCGTGAAACAGTAATGCGTTTCGGTTTGAAGGGTGGGGCGACTGTTGTAACTATACTGAAACCATATCTCAAGGTAGGTGGCGCATTTACGTTGTGGATGTCTATGGGCTCCAGTAACCACTTAACACCAGGTGGGCTGTGAGCTCGTCCACCTATCTAAGCAATAAAAAAATATGTAATACTAATGTCCCAAATCTATTATTACTTTCCCCTTATAAATTCAATGCTTACTAGAATACAATCAGAGGTGATACTGCTGGATGATTCCAAGGTTTCAACACGGACTTGCAGGCTGATGACTAAATTACGTAAATCATCTATAGCCTTTTTCAAATCCTTGTTTTCGTTTTCTAAGCTGATGACTTTAGTACTGAGCTCTGTATTAGGAACACCCGCCAAAGTTGCTACACTATCCATCTGAAAAAAAAAGTGAATACTATACTCTCTATTGCACTACTCGACATGAAAATCCATTAATTAATTAGCATGTTTATATAGGCATATTGAAATACGACAATAAATTTAAATAAATGTTGTATACTAATTTACAATACTAATTTTCTACAGTAAAATAAACAAGAATGATTCTCTAATATTTCATAGCACAAAAAAGCCAAGCCAAAAATTGCTATTGAAAATGGCCTCTATTGCCTTTATTTTATATGAAATGAACTGAGCCAAAATTTTATTGTTTTACTTATTTCAATTTCACTTTATTTTATTAGTTCAACGTAGATCTCATGCAAAATGTAATCTAGCCATTCTCAAATACAATGTGGATTGAACGGATTATTTTAACACAAGCAGAAAACTATATTAGCTTTCTAATGACGTTAGAATTACTTGTCACTAATATACTCATATTTGATAAACCTGAAATCTAAAGCAAAAGCAGCTAGTGGACATGTTCTCTGTGTCGCAGAGTACCCTGCATATAAGCTGATTTTTATTTGTGTTATAACATAAAAAATGAGAAATTAAAACTTTGTCTTTGCTTATTGAAACAATAACCTTACACACAGATATTTGACAAATAAATACTGTGACAAATCTAATAAATTTGTGTGAAGCAATGTGTGAAATATAATAAAACAACATCTACTCACACATTCTAAAGAATTTTTAATATGCTGTCTAGCCTTTGCGACTTCACTGGCCAATGATGATCGAGCTAACGATAATGGTGCTTGGACCTACAAAATCATCATTGAATTACGTTAACTATCGACAAACTCCATTCTTTAAAGTATAATTTATAGTATTACTCAGATGAAAAAATGTATGAATAATTTTTTTTATTAAAAACTTACCTTCGACAAAGATTCATAATAAGCTTTTTCAGCATCATTGTAAACATTCCGGTCTAACCAAACCTTCTCGTGTAATAAAGCAGCCATGCTAAAATATTAAAATGAAACTACTTAGTACTCATTTAAGCATTTTTAAGTATAAATTGATGATGAAAAATTATTCGATGAACGTGAAACGATATTTAATTGTGGATTAATTAATCACCATATTATGTAAAAAATTGAGCGAAAATAAAGGCGGTAGCAAAAGTTTCAAACCTAAGCTAGGTTATCTCTAAACTACCTACCTACGTGTTTCTTGTCATCTAATAATTTTAAATATTTACCAACCTGATTATTCCAAAATTTAGATTTGAATTGTATTTAAATACAATAAAAAAGTTGGTTTATATAATTAAATTGAAATTTTACGTACCTAAATAAACTTAATAGAGCATTTAAGAACAAGCCTAACAGCCGTTCAAATGATGACGGAAACTAAAAAGATAAAGACAACCAAAAACAATTGACAAGTGCTAAAAATTGAAATGTGTCCAGTGTTGTTAGTTTCGTCTATGGAGGAAAGTTCTATAGTTTCTTTTAATGAGAGGCAAAAGAATCACAGAACGGATATTTATCTCTTTTATAAAAAAAAAATTAAGCCATTTCTGTACAAACATAAAAATCATTCGCATTACTGAAATTGTTGTCCGAATCTCGTTCCGCAAAACGAACTTATCATTTTTTTGTATTGGAGTTCATGTTTTCCAGTCAAGAAATGAAAGACGATTTGTTAAAGAAGTAATCACGAGTGACACAAGTCTTAATAGCACAGATTTACATTAAATGTAATAAGAATGGACAAAACAGGTTGTGTTTGTGTTATATCATTAGATAGAACCATAAATATACGAATATACATTATGAAAGCATATATAAATACATTTGGCGGAAACGCGAGGAGGGAAAGTTTTGTGATTTGATTTATTTTGTTAATTCAGTGTTTCTTCAGCTTTAAATGTGTAATAGTGATGGCTTATTTTCTGTGTTACACCTGTGGAAGTTCCCAAATGTAGAAAAATATATAAAAAGATAGACATACTTAGCATCTCGAGCTATTTCAAAAAGTCCTCTAAAAAGTCTCACTAAGCAACCACCATTTTACTGAGACTTTGTTTCACCTCATCTTATCTAGCTTCACTTAATTTCATCCCAATTAATTGAAATCTCAAATAAACTAACTTCGTCTCATTTTATCTCATTTCTTTCCTCCATATCAAAACGATAAGCTTTTTTCTTTTTGGGACAATGACCAAACCGCTTGCGACATTTTTTCATTTAGAGGTTATACGGGGTATGTAGGTCTTGACGGTCTGCAGATGTTAGAAGCAGACCGCAGGCCCAAAGATAATTTTACGGCCACCCACCAAACGCCTAACGTCGCACTCTTAACCTGACAACCGAGATCAGAACCCGGGCGAAGTAGGGGGTTCTCGCAGTTAACACTTCAACTAGACTTGACGGGTCAACAAGGCAATCGTCGACAACTAAGAACGCTGGTATCCACGGATAGTTGGCGCGCTTGCTGGACTTTCGAAATATTCTCTTGGGTCAGAACCAGACTGCCAGGTCATTTATCTTCCTGATTGCAACGCGTTCGCTTTCACCGTCCACGTGCATTTCACGTAGCACGTGGCGTAGCGTCAACCCTCTCATCTCAACTTCTGATCATTACCGAGAGGAAACTGCCTCCTTACACGCCCCGGAGACGACTGAGGACTAAAGTCCAGCGAAAGCTCTTCCTTGTCCCCAGCTTGGCGACAACGGGTCGGTGCGGAGAGGGATGAGCTATGTCTCTCTCGTTCCACCGCCTGCTCCTATAAAATGGTGGATACACAGAAGTCGAGCATCGCCTTCCAGGACTTGTCGCTACCGAGTAGTGCCGAGCATCGTAGCCATGACAATCGGCATTCGCTGCCGATGTCAGTCCTATTTGTGCTACGAGGACATGCACTGACCCAGCCACGGGGGGCAGTACTCGAGCGCATCCTCCACCGTATCCTTGTCGCAGTCATAATTCTGTGAAGTGGAACATCATTGTTAGTTCCCTTCGGGCAACGTGGCATAGGTACCGTCCGAAACACCCATAGCCAGTGAGCACGTCCGTGAACCGAAAAGTGAGACGATCTCAGTCGCGGTTCATCCAGTCCACGAGAACCTGGCGCACCGCCTCACAGTGGGTCGATACTGTGATTTTAGTGACTTAGGGACCAACTTTGTTTTTTTATATTTTTTTTTATGTAGATAGATAGAGCTCATTAATCTCAATAATAATTGTTTTGGGAAAAAATTACAAAAACTTTATAGTTTGGTCAGAAAAATGTGTTTTGTGATTTTTTTGTATGGAGCGGGTCACATTAAATTAAATTCCTGCTAAGTACCGCGAGGTCCCGCTTTGAAACTTTATTTTCCTTATACCTTGTCTAGTCTACTATCATTTGATGCTATGAACACGTGCATAAAGTTGCAACTCTGCCAAATAAATGGATCGAAAAAAATTAATAAATACATAGAATAAAAACCTTTATATTTTTTTTCGTAAGTGCTTTTAAGTTAAATTTGATATGGATTAGTAAGTAAAAGCACGTAATGATACCCATAATTACATAATACCTAACAACAATACATTTAGTAGGTCTCTAATTAAGCAATCTCTCTAATTATTAGGATAGTTAACATTATTTAATGAGGATAATTAGTTAAGCAGCCATTACTGGGTAGTAGAAAATATAGTAAACATTTGTTTGTCTCTGGAAGTATAAAGTGACCATGCTTATTATATACTAACTAGTGTTCGTTTATTCGTACTACTACTAACATCCCGTGATTGTCGTTGTGATCTTGCTGTTTCCGTTATAATTGATAATTTTGTTAACAATTTAGAATTAAGATTTTAAGAGAGCAACTACAGTCGCTGTCTGATAATAAAAAAACTCTTTCAATTCCTACAAAATCAAATAAACGTGACCGAAGAGAAAAATGTTGAGCTCCAAAAATTCTGTACGCAATTTTGTTCAAATATAAGTGCAATATAGAAACGAAGTAGTCGCATGTTAGCACAGTTTATAAGAAAAAAATGTGATTGGTTAGAATGTGCAATAAACTGGCCCGAAGGAATGATACCTGAAGCTATCAACACTGCACATGAAAGGCTCGAGATTTCTAATACTGAAGATGTTGAAAATGTACCACCCTCAAATGTACTACAGAAGCCTCGACATCTATTTTTGCACCTCGAAAACCTTTTGAAGAATTGGGATCCAGGCAAAAACGAAGACGCATTGAACAAATTTACCAATCGCTTTCGTTATCCCCGTATGAAATGACATCATCATTCATCATTCTTTCCTATTACCCTCTGCTGGGGTGTAGGGCTCGAATCAAATTTTTCCATTTATATCGGTCTTGGGCAGTCTGTTCTAACTCCTCCCACGTCATGCCCAAGACCCCTAGCTCCTGCTCCACCGAGCGACGCCAAGTTGTTCTGGGGCGGCCTCTCTTCCTTTTGCCAGACACTTTCCAGGTCAGTGCTCTCTTTGATAGGTGGGTATCGGGCTTTCTCAAAGTGTGACCAATCCAATGCCACTTCCGCGTAAGGATCTCCTTCTCCATTGGTGTCTGCTTAGTGATGAGATGCGGATGAAATGAAAGCTACTACAATTGCTAGTTTGAGAAACACTAGAAATGAAGATGTAGGAGAAATAATGAACCACTTGTCAAATCACCCCGAAGATCTAGAAAAAGTTAAGGAGTATTTAATTACAAGTAAAGTGAAAAGTAGTACATATTCTCCCGATGAGGCAATATTAGTTTCACTTTTTTTTTTTTTTTTTTTTTTATTGCGTAGATGGGTGGACGAGCTCACAGCCCACCTGATGTTAAGTGGTTACTGGAGCCCATAGACATCTACAACGTAGACGCGCCACCCACCTTGAGATACAAGTTCTAAAATCTCAGTATAGTTACAACGGCTACCCCACCCTTCAAACCGAAACGCATTACTGCTTCACGGCAGAAATAAGCAGGGCGGTGGTACCTATCCGCGCGGACTCACAAGAGGTCCTACCACCAGTAATTACGCAAATTATAATTTTGCGGGTTTGATTTTTATTACACGATGTTATTCCTTCACCGTGGAAGTCAATCGTGAACATTTGTTGAGTACATATTTCATTAGAAAAATTGGTACCCGCCTGCGGGATTCGAACACCGGTGCATCGCTTCAACACGAATGCACCGGACGTCTTATCCTTTAGGCCACGACGACTTCTTAAATTAAGTGGCAGTATATAAACCTAAGAGAAGCAGCAAGTGAAAATGGGTCTGATTTATACCCTTCTTAATATAAAATTAAGCAAGAAAAGACCAAATGTTATCCAGGGAAAGATGAGGTAATTATTACTGAAGAAGGAGCTGCTATTAAAATGTAAGCATTACTAAACTTGGCGCTATATAGGCTTTTAGATGTGATTACTTCGGATTTGGACTCTGCAAGAGAGCTACTGCTTATAAGCAAATAGACTTTGATAGAGCCCCAGGTCAAAGTAATTATAAACAAAAAACTGAAACAGAGTTTGATGATTCATCTATTTTCATGGTCAGTCTAGTTCCTATAAGGCTTCAGAAATTTGATGGAACAATTGTTTGGGAAAACGACCTACCCTCATCAACTTTTTATTGCCGTCCAATAATGTTTAAATTTACAAAAGAAACGTAGTCAACAGTGACAATTATAAAAGCTAGCATAACAGAAGAAATAGAAAATTAAACAAGTTGAAGTGAAGCATCAATTGCACATGATGATGATAGACGGCAAAATAACCTCATATTTGTCAGAAACATTTTCTGCTGTCTGTGATATTTGCAAAGCAAAACCGTCAGAGTTTTTTGGAGTGACTTGCTTATCAAAGAGAAAATAATGAAGAAATATTCCAGTATGGAATGCCATCTTTACATGCCTGGATAAGATGCATGGAGTGCTTACTTCATATCGGTAAATATAATTTTATTACTTCACAATTTTTTCATCGTGTGTAGTTTCCTGTGAGATAATTTTTTAAATGACACTTTTTTGTTTACGTCTTATCGTTTGGACTTCAAGAAATGGAGTTGCAAGGGGCGATGACAAAGAAAAAATAACAAACAAAAAAAGTGCTATACAGCAAGCGTTTAGAAAGGAATGCGGTTTACTTATAGATGTTGTCAAGCAAGGAGTAAGAACAATCAATGATGGCAATACTGCCAGAAGATTTTTCAGGGATGCAGAAGAAACAGCCCGCATAAAGGAATACGTAAAGATTTAATAGAGAGGTTTCACGTGATTCTTCAGACTGTTGCATCTGGAGAGCGCGTTTCCAATTTTTCCGAATTTTTTAGATACACTGCAGTATTGTATGTTATTTTATATCCCTGGTATTATATATGCCTTCCAGTATCCATAAATTGTTGGTACATGGCAGTGATATACAATAATAGCGAACTTTGGTGCCATTCGTATAGGTAAACTCTCGGAAGAGGCAGCGGAAGCTCACAATAAAGATTTTCGGAAATATACAGAGAGTTTTTATTCAAGAATGAGAAGTAGAACGTCGACTAATGAGGATATTTTACAAAATCTTCTTTCGTCTTCTGACCCGATGATGACTGATCGAAAGGTGAAACAAAATATATCATATTTAGAGAGATTGCATAATTAGAGACCTACTAAATGTATTGTTGTTAGGTATTATGTAATTACGGGTATCATTACGTGCTTTTACTTACTAATCCATATCAAATTTAACTTAAAAGCACTTACGAAAAAAAATATAAAGGTTTTTATTCTATGTATTTATTAATTTTTTTCGATCCTTTTATTTGGCAGAGTTGCAACTTTATGCACATGTTCATAGCATCAAATGATAGTAGACTAGACAAGGTATAAGGAAAATAAAGTTTCAAAGCGGGACCTCGCGGTACTTAGCAGGAATTTAATTTAATGTGACCCGCTCCATACAAAAAAATCACAAAACACATTTTTCTGACCAAACTATAAAGTTTTTGTAATTTTTGCCCAAAACAATTATTATTGAGATTAACGAGCTCTATCTATCTACATAATTTTTTTTATAAAAAAACAAAGTTGGTCCCTAAGTCACTAAAATCAAAGAATCGACCCACTGTGCGCCTCAACGATCTAAGGATCTATTCCAGCTACGCCCGGATGTGTAGGTCAGTTCAACGAGGATGGTAAGGGTGCTTGAGGGGCTTAAACCACCGAGAGTGCTTCTGAGGGATCTGACAAGAAATGTTTGGGACAATGACGACCTTGAGTTACCCCATCGCCTAAGTCGGATATGTAATGCGCGGCGGCCACGATAATAAGGTTATTATGTCGTGTCGCTCTGTCGAAGTAGCGTTCTGATGCTGTCTTAAGATTCTTCTTCTCAGTCGTACACTTCTGGCGGAGTGATCGTGTTTATGAATGTTTTATTGCCTTGTTACGGCTTTTTCGAAGCTTCTCCATCTCTCTCTATATGTGGCGGTACGTTTACATTCAATAAGGGAACACTTAGTAGATGACTTAATCTAGTCTGTCCACCTTGTGGGTGATCGGCCGCGAGAGCATTAACTGTCTACTCTTCCTTGAACCATTTATCGTTCCAAAGACCTTTCATTGCGGATGATATGTCCAAACTTATCAAGGATGCGCAATTCCTTACTCACAATCGACGAAAGCCTTTGTTTGATTTGGAGCTCTTTCAGGATGGAAACATTAATGCGATGAGCAGTCCATTTCATCCTCAGCAAGCATCTCCAGCAACACATCTCAAGGGCGTCAATCTTTTTACGACACTTTTGATGGATCGTCCATATAGGAAAATACAAAATATTAAGCACCTCATTAAGCGAACCTTGGTGTTTTCAGTTATGCGATGATCTTTCCAAATTTTTGTGAGCTTTTCCACGGCTGATCGTGTTACGGCACAACTTTTTTTATTTCATCCTCACAATTTCCAGTATTTGTGATTGTGGATCTCAGGTAGATGTAGCTCTGGACAACTTCGCAATTTACTATTTCATGTAAATGAGGTCGATTGTTATTTTTACGGTCCACTACCATCATTTTAGTTTTATCGCGGCTTATGGCGAGGCTAAAGTCGGTACTGGGTATTTCCAGAAGCGAAAGAAACCGTTCTACGTCGCCTTGTGACGTTGCAAAATGAGTAGTATCCTCTGCATATCTAAGGATTGATACCAGTCGACCTCCAATTGATACACCTTTGTCTGTTTTTAAAACTATCCGCAATATGTATTCAGAGTAGATATTAAAAAAGAGAGGGGAGAGAGAGTACAATACAATACAAATGTTTTTTTCTTAAGATAAATTTTGCAGAAGATGATGCATTCTTTAAGTTTCATGTTGTTAATGTTAATTTTGGTTTAGATCGTCGTTAAGGTCGATATTCTTCACGTACCATGGTGCACCGACTATCCTGTGGGAATGAATGACCTGGAGAAGGTTTATCTGTACGCAGACCGTGCGAGCGAACACTAGACTTCGTCTCACGAAAGAAGTCTCGCAGACGCGGCACTGCTGTCATGCGACGAAATGCTGCCAGCGTTTACAACTGAATTCCCAAAAATCCCCTAGTTAGAGGACCCCTAGCTAGTGGCAGGTAGTAAATAAAATTGAACAATTCGCTATTTTATGTATACATAAAAGAAATAAAACACAGTCAATAAATATAATTTTAATTATATTTTAACAACATGATTATGGTCACTCATTCCAGACGTACAACAGTCACTGCCTGAATCATAGTCATCCATATTACTTTCGTCATCCGACTCTGTTTCACTATCACTTGCTGTTGATATAATAATCCGGTCCATTTTTTCATCCATCAGCCCATCATTCCTAAAATATTCATCCTCTAAATGCTCCACATGTTTGCACTGAACAAATCAATATTCTGGAATCACGCTAGTAAACGCTTCTTCCGTCAATTTTAATTTTTTTTTCGGATCCTGGTCTACATTTTTCTCAGCCAAGCGTCTTTTTACAAGATTCCATATTTTTTCAATTGGATTAAGATTGCAGTGGTATGGTGTTAGTCTCAGAATTTCGTGGTTGTAGCTTTTTAAAAGTTCATCTACGGCATAAGTTGGTTGTCCTTTATTTTGTTTAATTAAATCAAACAATACGGCTTTCATCCAGGTCAGTTCAAAATTCATATTTTTTTCATGCAACCACTGTTGCATTTCACTTTTTAAATTTGCCATTGTTAGCGCTTTGTTTAGCTGTGTGCAGTGGTATGGTGCATTGTCCATAACCACAAGTGACTTTTCAGGCAAATTTGGGATTACCTTTTCAGTCATCCACTTTAGAAAATAACCGGAGTTCATATCTTTATAATAATCTGATGACTATGACTGGGATTTAAAAATTAATAGAGCATTCTCAACAAAACCATTTTCAGATCCAGCATAAGCAATTATCCACCTACTCCCGACAGACTCGGAAGTGAATAGCCCTGGCACTTCTGCACTTTGCCAACAACTTTTGGAATGTTTTTTTTTTTATTACTTAGATGGGTGGACGAGCTCACAGCCCACCTGTTATTAAGTCTTTTCTATGTATCTTGCGCGCCAAGCAGTTATATCGTACCGTTCCATTAATAACTACCTTTTTGTCTGGAATCGTTTGTATTTGAGTCGACTATTATCAAAGCCGGCAATGTGACTTTTGGACAATTATTGGTAAATCAGAAAAACGAATTATTGACTTTGTATTCCATTGACAGTCACAAAACGACATCTTAGATAAATAACAGGTTAAGTTAATACTTTATTTAATGCAGGTTTTGAACCGTATTCTTTGAAAGAGACGATTATATTCAAATCAATCTGTATTGACATATCAATAATTTTTTTTGTCCAAATGCACAGATTGCCACCTTTGATAATAGACGACTCATTTAAAAGCAATACTTTGCAGTATTCTATGTAGCGTGGCGCGGCTTCCTTCAAACCCAATGTCTTATTTTAACACTGCGAGTAATTTATTTAAAGTAGGAAGTTCTTTTTTTACCGTATAAAGCTGGTGAATTTTATGGCGAATAGCACATAGATCGATTCCATCCAAATCTATTATCTTTTACATGTGGGCGACTCTTTCTTGGTGTGACAATCTTTTTCGAAGTACGAGCCGCTACTTTTCCTTCTTGTTTTATCCTCGAAACTATTTACTCAGACACACCTGCAATTTTTTTAATAGATATAAATCAAAATAGGCACTTCAGAATTTTCAATAGTGTTGATAAACTTTAACGAAATGTTTAAATCTTAAACAATAATAAAATACTTTAATCTAACAATAACTACGAAACCATACAAAAGTCCCAAATAAAATGGTAAAAATCACATAGCTGGTAACCCCAACTAAGTACCTGTCATGACGCCTACTCTCTTACGAACATTGTTTATTGGTATCAAAACCCCCTGATTCTTCTGTTCTTCTTCACAAAACTCCTTCACCTTCAATATTATTTCTCGACCAACACTTTCTACAACTTTAGGCACCGTAAATAATAGTTTAAATACGACAAATGAATAAAAAACGCAGTGATAACGAACCAATGAAGTAGGAAATCTATGGAAATGAAACGTCAACCAAAATTTCGTGCCACTGTGACGTCATCTGGCCACAAAACATGGCGGCTTTAGTGCTGCACAAAAGATTTCAATGTTATCAGGTTTTATCGATAAACGTTCTTGGCTCATTTTATTTTAAATATTGTTGAGTATTATTTATTTGTAGAATTTATACTTTAATGGGAAGTAAGTAGGTATATTGTTATGTGCAAATATGATATGATTTAGATGGGTGAAATCTAAGACAAGTTCGTCCTTCGAATTTGCCAAGTAAACGATATGATGATTTTTAAAAGTTGCTACACTGATTTTATAAAGTTGTCGTTTGTCGCAAAACATAAAGATATGGCGTAGTTCAAAGCCATCAGCCCATTTCTAGCATGCTAAATGTTATCGTATTTTGAGTACGTGTTTTTCTTAGACTATTACAATCTATTTTAATTGTTTTGCTGACTCTAAAGTCCGTAACATACTACCGCAGCGCACCCCAAGGAAGGTGCGCCGCACCATTTGAATCACTTTCGCTTGAGAGTGATTCAAATTTTAAACTTATCAAGGGACCGCGTGAAAAAAAAAACACCTACAGAACATTTATTCATTAATTACAAACGTCATTCCTTGTGACTTCCTCTCTAAAATCACTTAATTATTAAATATTTAACAAATTTACAATAGTGTTTTACTCACTGCGGAATAAAACTATTTTATTTAAATAGTTCCGAAGAGATTTTGTCGGTAGCCTTTTTCCCAAAATATCTAAACTGAATGTCTAAATATGTTTTGATGATATATTTTAAAGTGGTATTTATGATTAGTGTCATGATCAATAGATTCCGACCGAAAAATGGATTTTTCGGATGAGGGCTCCATAATGAATTTAAATACATATAGATAATAGTTTTAGGACATCGACTTTCTTGAGATCCTATAAAATACGTTTTAATTATTATTTTTGTATGTAAGCATGATAAATTATGAAATTTTATATAATCAATCATATTAAATCGATATCATAGTCAATAAATAATGTACAACCCAAAACAGACGGCCGAACTAACGTGACAATGACATTTGGCGCGCTAAACATGGCGGATTTTTGGCCTCATTAGACGGAGACGGAGATATTTACGTATATTCATGTTTCATTTTATGTACGCACTGAAATACTGTTATATTGTTTTCCTGCGAGTTAAAGTGCTGAGTAAGAACGAGATAGATATATGTTTATGTATGTGCCTTCAAAATGGGTGCTATTTATATAAGCAATTGTACGTATAGAACAATATGTCGTGTCCCTACTATATAGGTCTATGTAACGAACACAATAACAACACTTGACAGCACCTGATAACGACAAACATGGCCGACCTGTCATATTAGTTCCATTTATCGCCGTGGGACTTCTTTCGTGAGACGAAGTCTACATTTGAGGTCATGTAGGAACGTATGCAAGTTTCGTAGAGTGTCACCTTGTTGCGAAGGGATAATTTACTTTGCTTTCAGATCCAGGGTAGAGTCGCATACTGACTTAATGTGGGGACCGAATTTCATCCCTCTATCAAGCCCACGGTATGGGTTGGTCAAGGATTTTGATGGCGGGAATGGAGTTACCATGCCTAATTTCTGACGAGATACTTACTAGCAGTGGTGTCAGACGGAAAATCCACAGAGCGCATAAAATGATAATATGCCTTAGCAAAAATAACAGAACATACGAAGACTTGACCTAAAAGTCTCGTTAATAGGGCCATAAATTTTTCAAAAAAAAGTCATTTATACTAGAAATCATAGAGTTAAGAATTGGCAGTATGTCTCAGTTCCGTTGCCTTTCTCTTCGAGAAAAACTCTACTACTACTACTACTACTACTCATATACCGGTCACTCAATTTCAGTAAAATACCACCATTTTACTGCGATTATACTTCATCCCATATCATCTCATCTCATGTCATTTCATTTCGTTTTCATTTCACTTCATGTCATGTTTCATAATAATGAACTTCATTTAATTTCTTAATATCATTTTCATATAAAAAAGTTACGTCATTAAAATTAAAATAAGATTTGACCTAAAGGTCTTAGTTACCAGATCATAAAATCAATTAAAAAAAAGGAAATTAGAAATACTATTGGGTGTTTTTTAGGTTTATTTTTTATGAATCTAAAACAAAACGAAAATTAACATTATCAACATGAAATGTAAAAAATGCAATTCATCTTCTGCATTAATTATCTTAAGAAAAAAAGATTTGTATTGCAGAGAGTGCTTCCTAGCAAATGTAACTCATAAATTCCGTTCTAGCATCGGAAAAAATAAAATATTAGGAAAGGCGGATAATGTTTTGATCTGTTTGTCGGGGAAGGAAGGCTCAACGGTTTTATTAGATTTGATTAATAATGCGTTATCCCTTGATAACCACAAGAAACTACGAATAACTCCAATTTTTCTACACTTGTGTAAGTAAATTTCTGAATCAAATTTAGTTTTATAACATGTTCCCGAATTAGGAAAGTGTTAAAGTTACCATTTTATATTATGGTGTATCGTCGTTTTTATATATTCGGTTTTATATAATGGTGTCGTTATTTTTTTTACTTCATTTTATAAAAAGTATAATTTGTGTCATGACAAATTCAAAATCTTAGAATATACCTACCAATAGTTTCACAACCAAGGCAGTTAAGTTCTACTAAGTCCCTACTACTGACTTATAATCTCATTTTGAAACAATTGACCTCAGTAATGTAATAATATAATTCTGTTGACTATTGATTGATCATTAATAAATTATGTTTGAAAATGCCTGAATTAGCTACCACTTTTCAGCCCATGCTTCAGTAAGCAATTTAGGCTAATATTCACATGCTTCCTGTTTATTTAACATTTATAATCATAGAATTAAATTTGTTTATTTTAATTAAAATAAAACTGAAAACATTGAGATTATTGCTGATTCAATTCACATTTTCATGAATAAATTAAGTTAAGTAATAGTTTAACCTCAATCTGTAATACTTGTGCTTTTTTGTTTTAAAATTGTTATTTTTCTTTAATTTTCATATTAACTTTGTTTTAAGAGTATAGGATGTCTTGGTCTCATTTTTGTTCAACTTTGGTAGTCATTCCTTACACATAAATATCGACGCTTGAAAGGCAAACGTGACTAAGCGACAAAACTGCATTGTACATAAATGATAGGCAATAACCATATTCAATGTGCAAAAAAAAAATATTTCTAGGTCTATTAACATCATTTCAATCTTACAGCTAGATTCGTTAAAATAGATTTTTTTCAGGTATTTTAACTTTAAAATAGTCTACTGTAAAGTTCACGCATTGTTGCTTAGTCTCATTTGCCTTTCAAGCGTTCATATACTCTCCACCCAATACCATCACTAAACATATTGTTTTAGGTGAAAACTACGAAACAATAAAGAATGTAATAGAACAATGTCAAAAGTACAATTATGACCTATATTCACCACATATATCAGAATATGTTCAATCCAAATCTCATATACCAATTGTGAATTCTTTACCTATTGTAAACAATGAACTTATAGAAGAGTACAATAACCTGCAAAATAGCATGTTACCAACAGTTAAAGATGATTTTATAACTAATATTAAGAGAACTTTATATATTAGATATGCAAAGCTTTTGAATTGCAAATATATTTTCACTGGTGAAACAACAACCACTTTGGCCACAAAATTACTTGTAAATTTAGCTATTGGACGTGGCTCTCAAGTACAGGGTGATGTGGTAAGTTAACAATTTATGCATATAATCAAGAACTGTAGTAACTTAACACGAGAAATTAGATTGCTGTGCCCTGGATTTTTTTTAGCTTTCCTGAGGTATTCAACTCTTGAACAATGGTAGCAACTTATGAACATAGTTGGATTGTAGGGCCCTCTGCATTTGAATACCTGAATATTAGTTATTAAAAAATAATCCAACTACCATTACTTAACTTACTAATAACTACTACTTTCAGGGATTTTTAGACAGTAGAGATATGGAAATCAAAATTATTAGACCTATGAAAGACATAAGTGAAGAGGAATTAAAACTTTATATCAACTCTAAGAATCTTAAAGTAAATGATAAACAAACATCCAAAGAGAATGAGCACACTAGCTTGCAAACAGTAATTAGTACTTTTGTAAGTAGTTTGCAAGAAAATTTTCCTTCCACAATTTCAACAATATGTAAAACTGCTGATAAAATTGGATTACAAGATGAATGTGACAATGAAAGGCATAATATGTGTGTTATTTGTCAAGTAAGTATTATTAGATATTGATTAAAAATTATATGGATGTTAATAAAAAATTTAACCTATGAATAGCATGATGGTGTCAACAAAAATATGTTACTGTGAAGCATGGAGTACTTTTTACTTCTTAAGCATAGGTGAAAATGGTTTTTAAAAGTTACTGGGTATATTTTCACTAACATTAAGCTTCAATTATGAGCATGTAACTCACTTTACTTAGTTTTCTTTGCAGGACAGAAGTATTAGGTTATATGTATATTACAGTAAAAGCTCCTTATTCACGCTTACTTCATTTGCGTTTTCATTACTCACAGATTAAAAAAATGCGACTCAATTCCTTTATTTGTGGATTTCATCAGTACATACACATTATGGAACATATACTCTGCAAATAAAGAGCTTTTACTGTATTGTACCTAAGAAACTCGTTACAGTGTTCCAAACTGTCTGCCAATTTTTTTTTTTTTTATTGCCTTTGTAGGCAGACGAGCTTACGGCCCACCTGATGGTGAGTGGTTACCGTCGTCCATGGACTTCAGCAATGCAAACGGCAGAGGCAAGCCGCTGCCTACCGCATTTCATTAACAAAAAAAATTGTTTCCATAAAACAATATTCCACAATTTTTTTGGAGAACTGAATATCTTAAAACACTATGAAATACTACTTCATTTAGAAATATCACAGCCCAAACGCTAGTCATTTCAGAGCAATGTGGAAATATTTTCTCTAAATTGACTAGATAATATCTTCCTCTATAGATACCATGATAATTATAAATATTATGGTTTTATAAATACAGTAATGTAAAGTGATAAGATGATTTGTTTCAGAGCATCTTGAAACCTGATGAGAAAGCAATCTCAGCTTTGGATGCAACAAGTATTTCCAAAATAGTTTCATTGAGAAAACATACAGACTCTGGTATAGATGTGGACATGGAGAAAAATGTTATTAACTCAACAATATTTCCTTATATTCATAATCGTCTATGTTATGCTTGCAGTAGAAATTATGCAGAAATTAAACAAAGCAAAATACCTAGTTACATTATTGAAACACAAAAATAAAGAAGTGCAAACTACTTAGTCTCTTTTTCATTTAAGATACTTTTTTTTTTGCCCTGTTGGTCGATCCTCCGCACATGATCCTCGGTTCGACACGACAGGGCGCGCGTTTTGTCGGACTGCCGAAGCCACCCTCCAAACGATGATCCTGCACTATAGCCCGAACGTCTGAACTTCGCCTCACTTTGTAGTCGTCGTGGCCTAAGGGATAAGACGTCCGGTGCATTCGTGTCGAGCGATGCACCGGTGTTCGAATCCCCGGCAGGTACCAATTTTTCTAAAGAAATACGTACAAAACAAATGTTCACGATTGACTTCCACGGTGAAGGAATAACATCGTGTAATAGAAGTGAAACCCGCAAAATTATAATTTGCGTAATTACTGGTGGTAGGACCTCTTGTGAGTCCGCGCGGGTGGGTACCACCGCCCTGCCTATTTCTGCCGTGAAGCAGTAATGCGTTTCGGTTTGAAGGGTGGGGCAGCCGTTGTAACTATACTGAGATCTTAGAACTTATATCTCAAGGTGGGTGGCGCATTTACGTTGTAATGTCCATGGGCTCCAGTAACAACTTAACACCAGGTGGGCTGTGAGCTCATCCACCCAGCTAAGCAATAAAAAAAAAGACAGAACCTAGAGATAGGCGAGGCGATCGCGGTCAATGCTGGAACCAAACAATTGAACCACTCCAAGAACACCTTACCAATTTCGGCCAATTTGCATAACTAGGCCATAACGCTTCTACCAGCAGAAGTAGGTGGCACTCCATCCTTGATGAAATATTATTTACGTGAATTTTTTTGCCTTGTAAGCAGACGATCGTACTTTCCACATAATGTGAGTCATCACCATCACTTATGCACATCAGCAATGCTAGGGGCGCAGATAAACTGCTGCCTACCACGAAGGGATCTCTTCAAACCTCGTTTGACGAAAGGCGTGTAATAGCTCAGAACCCCCTATGGAGAAAGGTTCATTCAAAACAACCCATTCCACGTAGTGATTCAAGATAGTTTGGACGAATTATGGTGTCATGGAAAAAATGGGATGAGACGATCTCAAATAATTCGGCAGAATATTCTTCTTGGAACATATTATACAAAACGTAGCAGATATTTGGGAGTCCCAGACCAAAGATCGGAGCAATATTTTGTACGGCAAAATGTCTATGCGTGAAGTACTGCTTCGCTCTGTTGAGGAATCACAGTAGGACATCTTTCCGTATTTATTTTATACGTATGGAGAGTAAAAGTAAGGAACACCATCTGTCTATTGCAAAATGTCAGCTGAACCTTTCAGCAGACACTTTTTAATACTAGTCCATTAAGGTGCCGCCACATTAGCAAGTGGAAAGGTTTAAAAAACAGCGCCAGCACACTTCACTCTGCTTAAAACTGCTATATTCATATTAGTATTTCAATTTCCTACACTAGCGCTATTTCGGTGAGACTTCCAACGATAACTTGCTGTATACAGATGGACACTTTTTCAACTTGTCCCCTATACAAGATGTTGCTCTTTATCTCAACCCTCCATACTATTACGAGCGTTAACGCTGGTAGAATGCGACATTGTCTAGGCCCTATTGATAAAAACGATTATTACCAACATATTAGTTCAATTTTGTATTGTGAATGAAAAAGCACATAATTTCATAAAACTGTCGTAAAATTAGTCGGTGAGTGCACCGTAGGCTGTGACCTCGTCTCCCTATTTAGAGCAATTAAAAAATATGCTCTTCTCCTCTCTGGTACATCAACTATCAGTAAATTTGCAAATGTATGAGATATAAATCCACGAAGCGGCGAACGCTTGTGTATATTAAATCAGATAGGTACACTCGAGTTTTCCCGGTAATATCGATGTCATGATAATGTTAAGCTGCGTTTTCACCAAACATGTGAGAGGATGGGTAACAAGGCATATATTTGTTAAAAACCAATAGAATCAATTTACTAGCCTCGTTCGGCGCAGGTCTAGTGGAAACGGCTCAGCAGAGTTAGGTTTTGCGTGCTACGAATGTGTTGAGAGGGATGTGTGCTAGGGACGAACACAAGCGAAATAATAGCAGTCACTATACGGTGTTTGTCAGAGGTTTTTATTTTTAATTTTTTTTGATTGCCCTTGTAGGCAGACGAGCATACGGCCCACCTGATGGTGAGTGGTTACCGTCGCCCATGGACTTCAGCAATGACAGGGGCAGAGCCAAGCCGCTGCCTACCAAAACGCATGTTCGGATTAAAAATGAGCCGGTACACATCCTCGCACCGCTCATCCGCACACCGTTTCACAGCGTCGCTAAAAACCTCGCACGGTTCAGAAGTCTAGCACATCTCCGGTGGAAACACACCGTTTCACAGCTTCGCACCACCCAGCTGCCTCGTACATCTTAGTTGAAAACGCAGCCTTAGTTCAGGTTATAAGCTACCTTTATGCGAAATTTCATCCAAACTTTCGCGTATATAACATGAATATAGACTATATAATATATAAGAAAAATTATAAACATGTAATATATTGACTTTAGAAAATATTTAATCTTCTATATATTTGTAGTTATCGAAAATTGAATTACGTTTAAAAGTAAATAAGTTAAGAATTATTATCTAGAAGTAGGTTCTTGGTGGTATGAAAATGTTTGTTATCCAGTTCAATCACTATCTTACCAAAAAATATGAGACAAAAAGTATAGGTTTATTTTTTGTTCTTCAAACACAAATAATCGAAACATTTACAGGCAAAGTTAGTATTGTTTATTTAAGAAAATTTTATGCAACAACTTGCAGTTATCACAATAAAATAAATTATACTCAATGAGGCTCACTCTTTCTCGCTCGAAGGTACGACTTGATTTCAGCTATGTATAATAATTATGTATAAGGATGCTAAATTAACTTATTAAAATATACTAATAGAAACAATATTCTGACACTGTCAAATGTAGGTAGTACTGGTCTCTTTTTATAAAAAAAAATATAAAAAGAAAAACTATTGAGTTAATATTAAAATTTTGTATTTATATCACACATATCTACATTTTTACTACTATTACATAAATACAAAATTTTAAACAAGTACCAACGAAAAAACTGCTAAAAGTAGCATTTCAAATCATATGTAATGCTCTCAGTAGTATATTATACAAGTAATTACATTTTTCAAATACCATAGGTTAATAAATGCAAAAGATCAAGTGCAATGAAACTCGATGTTCTTAATATTTATATTATTTTGTTTCAATAAAATTAATATCGAATTTCACGTACAAAAAATCGTGTTTTTTAATTTGGACATATTGAATCCCACCCACCACAAGATACTCGACAACTCAAATACATGAACACTTCCACAGAACTGTTTCAGCAGCAGTTTATAGGAGAGATAAAACACTTTAACAACAAATAAACCAGTTTTTACTAATTATTTAAACACTAAGTTATATTGTCTTTCCAAAACTTATTTAATTGGAATCACATCAATCTGTATAGTCAGTTGTACAGAGTAGGCATATCTCTCTTTTTCTCTGTGTATTTACAAAAGCAGCGGTCTCTTGTTGATGTTTTTTTTACAATGTCTCTTCTGGAATCTTGTACAAGTATATATAAATACATAGTATTAATAAGAGTGTTAATGACTCTTGTGATTACTCTGCAGAATTTACTGGTCCTTGCAGTGCATTAGGAGTAGGTGAGTTGGAAGTTGCCATTCGACCCTGCTCCTTTACGATTGGATCTGTAAACATATTAAAGACTAGTTTTTTAACCTTGTCTCTATGAATGAAATCACAATCTACAAATAACACTATAAGAAAAAATTCTTAACAGGTGCAAAATTTGTTTTTATCCTTCACTTTAATAAATAGTATAGTGCACTTGCATTCACTAAAACGGAATCTAGGCATTTCAAGCTTTAGTCGTCCCTAAATACTGTAAAAAAGTGACACGGCTAGGTAGCTCATAACGTTTCGCCTAATAATCATGTGCAGCTATAGAATCTATAACTAAATAAGCGAAAACAACACAGGTACTATTTTCTTTGGCCATCAACCGACTTTTTAGTTGCAATTGAGCTGTAGTTTGTAATTTGAAAATAGGTTTGTTCTTCAGAAAAAAAAAAAAATCACTTTCTACTCAGTTTGTAAACGAATTTTGCTAGCAGGTATCATTGAGCCTTAGGGTTATAATATAATTGTAATTAAATAGTCAGTTTCTTTTAATTCATAAACTAAAAGCGAAAGAGAAAATGTTACACATGAAATGATTTTAAACTTTGAATTATCAGTGTTTATTGTAGAATTATGATCATTGGCTGAACGTTAGTTTCTTCAGGCATGTTTCGAATATTACAATCAGTATTCGTAAAAGTAGTATCCCAGTACACATTGGTGACGTCAACCTTTAAATTTGATATCTATAATGTGCGATCGTGTAATAAAAATCAAACCCGCAAAATTATAATTTGCGTAATTACTGGTGGCAGGACCTCTTGTGTGTCGGCGCGGGTAGGTACCTCCACCGTGCCTATTTCTGCCGTGAAGCAGTAATGCGTTTCGGTTTGAAGGGTGGGGCAGCCATTGTAACTATACTTGAGACCTTAGGACTTATATCTCAAGGTGGGTGGCGCATTTACGCTGTAGATGTCTATGGGCTCCAGTAACCACTTAACACTAGGTGGGCTCATCCACCCATCTAAACAATAAAAAAAAAAAACTTACAAAAATATGGATGGTCCATTGCTTCACGAGCAGTGTAGCGTTCATAATGATCATAACGCAGTAAACGGTCAAGAAAGTCCAGTGCCTCTGGTGATACAAGATGTTGATTTTCTGAATGTATAAATCGCTCCCATCTCTTACGTGAGTGTCTGAAAACAATGTTTTGCCTATAATTTAACTTACTTTAGGAGAAGAAATGTTTTTTTTTCAATATGTCATAGAGTAAAAACTAGTGTATCAAAATTAAACAAATGGTGTCATACCTGCCAAGTATGTCATTAAACCGAGGATCCAGTTCTATATGATATTTATCCAAGTACTCAAACAATTCTTCTGTACCCAGTACTTTCGCAATACGTACAAGCTGGTCATAATTATCATGGCCATGAAAGAATGGCTCTTTACGGAAAATCATGGATGCCAACATACATCCTAGTGACCACATATCCAATGAATAATCATACATTTGATAATCTACCAAGAGTTCAGGGCCCTGTAAAACAGATTTGAATTATTCATGTTGAGCAAGACTAAAAACACTTTGTTTTAAATAGTATGTTGAACTTATCAAAACATTACCTTAAAGTATCTAGAAGCAACACGAACATTATAATCTTGCCCCGGATGGTAGAACTCAGCTAACCCCCAGTCAATAAGGCGTAACATTCTATGTTCATGGTCAATCATCACATTATGAGGTTTCACATCCCTATGCATGATCCCCATACTATGGCAATAATCTAATGCCTTTAAAAGCTCATATAAGTAGTATCTGCAAATTTATAACAATTACATTTAGAACAACATAAGGTTTTAGTTTATATATAAAACTATTTAAAATCAGTGAGTGATAAAATGTCCAGTAGTATTCAATGACTCACTTCTAGCATATAAAGTTGACAAACTGAAAACACAATGATAATAAAACTATTTAAAAAAGAATGTATTGCAATTTAGACTGATATTCCCTTAATTTTTGAACCTAATTATCTATAATAACACATATACACAATCTTCAATGAAAACAATTTTGTTTTATTTTTATTATTATTCAACAAATCTCAACAATTTCACACCTAGTCCTGATTTTACACAAGAGCTGAATCTACTGAATGATGAATACTGGTACAGTATTAATGCAAACCTGTTTTTACTAGTTTCAAGTAATCCTTATTAAATGTGATAATTTAATAATATCTTATGTGCAATATACATATTTTTGGAGTGCGTGTTGTTTTCAATGTTTCAATGGTGAAAATGTATTGTAAACTGGATACAAAATCACAACAATTTATAAGTGCCTGTGTAGGCCTACTTGAATAAAAACTGATCTTTGTTATTAAATGTTGAATAAAGAGATAATTTATAATGGGTTCAGCTGCATTTTTTTTATTTTATACTTATATAATAGGTAAATAATAACCCCAGTGCAAAAGGTTTCAATAACCTTTAATATTTAAATTAGTATAATTAAAATCAATATAATTTTTTACATATTAACTAACCTTATATCATAATCTGACAATGTCGAATATAGCTGTTTAAAGTCAGTATTGTTCACATGTTCAAATATAAGTGCGGGTGTACGCGAGACAGGGTCTTTGACTACAGCTTGTAAAGATATTATATTAGTGCCTCCTCTTAAGTTTTCTAAAATTTTTATTTCTCTTTTAATTTTCTTCTTTTTTACAGGCTGAAACAATGGAGACATGAGTAATTAATTTTATGATTGGCTTAGATGAGCAGATAGACCCCATGGTCTCCCTGATGTTAAAGAGTTACTTGAATCTACTTTTAAAAATGAGCTCTAGATCTTTATTGCAGTGGAATTTTAATTACTTCACAAAAAAGTATAATTAATGGATTTCATTATTAAGTTAATTACAATGCAAATAAACTAATAAATCTAAAATTTACATGCTCCAAATTTGATATTTAAGTGACTGCGCTTAGTCTGCTCTCTCAAGCCTGCCAAATAACTATATGGAAAAATCCTTTCAATTAAATGGGACTTGCATTATCTTGCTATCAATTGCCATAAAACAAAACTAACTTTTCAAGACATTAAAATGTTGAATTGAACTCAAAAAAGCAGACCCATATGTCAAGTAGGAAAGAGAGAAAAATAGTTTAGTTATCAAATCCAACTTTCAAATGTTAAAAATGTATTTGATACAATTAATCTATGCTAATGAAATATGTTACATAATTTCTCATTAATTTACTATTTAAACTTCATCTTGCAGTTTGATTTCACCTTGATCTCTAGATCGCTATTACAATTTGTTCCAGGCATTATTACAAAGTGAAAATACCCTATCTGCTACTGCAGTTGAAATTGACGAGAAATAAGTAAGGTTTCTAAACAAGTTTAAAATGCTCCATCGACCGAAACTGCTAATAATCACAAAATTAGTATTTATCTTTGTCTTTACATATTAGTTTTCAAGTATAAATATGCAAAAAAACAATGGTTTCCAAAATATAATTGTAATGTGCTTACCTTTAATATTTTAACTACACATTTTTCATTATTCGTAATATTTATTGCTTCAAATACTTCACTGTATTTCCCGCGACCCAGCTTGCGAACCAACTGATAATCTTCTTGGTTGCCCCAGTCAACTACATAACTTTCGTAATCCCAATATTCCCTTGGACGTTGTGAGTTCACATCAGCGTAGACCCTCGCTCTACTAGGTACTGCCATCGTACTGTGCCTTTGTAAACCAAAGGTTTTATCTGCGATAGTCTTTCCGGAAATCGCGTACGTCTTGAGTAGCGTTACTGTGAAAAGAAATCATAACCTTTTTCACTAAGCACAAAGTTACACTGTGTTAAATTGTTTCGATATTACAAACAGTATCGTGAGCAGTTGGGTTACAAGTCACTTTTCAATTATAGTATTGTGAAGGATAACCTAAAAACGACATCCAGCTCACTATAACTGAACACTAAAACAGACACGTTTAAAAGTTTATAGTTACTGGATTTCTTAAATTCTCATAATTTCAAATCACATGCACTTGGTATTTCTATTCATAGTATCTGACGCCATGAAATAAAATATGAAAGTGCTTTCAGTAAGAAAAACGCACGCCATTACTTGTCAAATGATCTTATGTTCATTTTTCATCCATACCTAAAACATTACTGTGATTATTCCTACTCTACACTATATAACAGTTTCAGAATCCATAGAACTTTTTTGATACTAATAATTAAAGTTAAAACTAAATTAAATAATTCACTTTTTTTTCAACGAAACCGGCTCAAACCCAGCAAAACTTCAAGATGGACGCCCACCTATCCCTATCCATCCATCTGCCTACTCTACTCTACAAACGAACGCGACAGTGCTGCCAGCCTAACGTCCGTCTGTCTAACAGTACAGATGCTCATTAATGTGGTATTTATAGCTTAATAATAATAATAACCTACGTATTTTGCTTTTGGCCGTACTTAAATTATAGAAATCATATTGAACGCTGGACTTTATGTAATATATACTAAAGAAACTAAGAATATGAAACAAAACTTAATTTATAACTATATTTATTATTGTCATTTAAGATATTCATTAAAAAAATTGACTAAACTTTTAGATGTACTTGCCTTGTTCTTTATTGCTGTAGCAGGACAAATAAGTTCAGGGCCCACTTAATCAATAAGTGGTTTCCGGACAAGCAAGCTTTTTGATGAACACATTTAAGATAGTCTATTTACTATTTTGCTGTGTCTTTCAGAAGCTCAAATCTTCGTATTATCAGCCATGCCTTTAGTAATCGAGCCTAGATTTCACATGTCCGTACAATCAGACCACGATGGCATCGTTTCCCTTTTCTCTTGGTCATAATTATCTAACTCAATTAACCTATTGGTGAAAGGATGTCTTATGTAGTCACACGATAGGGTATCGCCACCCTACCTATTTCTGACGCGAAACAAGAATGCTTTCCGGTCTGATGTGTGGTACAGCCGTTATACATTGATAATAATTAGACTACATATCTCAGACCGGATGGCCTTTTCGCTATGATGTCTATGGGATCCGGTAACCACTAAACAACAGATGAGCCATGAGTTCGTTCTTTAAAACCAAAAAATATATATTATTTTCAATGTATGCTCTAGACAGATTCTTAGTCATGTGTTTTTTAAACAAGTAAATTATCGCGAGTTTGTGTCTACGATTTTGTACTCCAACGAAAATTGGAAATTTGGATTAAACAAAAATTTTAAGAGTTTGGCTATGTCTTAAGTTTTAGTAAACTATTTGTTGCCTTAGTTGAAGTTCGTGTAATTTCCCGCCATTTTTTAAAAAGGATAGCAAAATGTTATCTACCTATTTAAATCTAAAATCGACTATGAGGTCGTGTTATCAAAGGCTGCGACACAAACTTACAATAAAATCAAACTGTGAGAATAGTATGAAAAGTAGAAACAAAGCTTAAAACCTTAGAGCATACGATAGAGTAGAAAGATGTATTAAAATTGACTGTGAAATGAAGTTTAAAACCTCCGGAGCTGATTTAATGGGTAGTCAAATTAGCATTGTTTCTCGTTGAAATAAAACAATTGCCACAAACAATATTCGCACTCCATTTCGTGACATAACAACAGATGACAGCACTTTTAAAGAGTAAACTTGTCTGACGGCGGGGATGTTTTTTTTTCCCTACTTATGCTGATAGCCTTGAGAGGCTATTTCAGCTTCGCCCTAACGTTTGTAGGTGAGCTCGCGGGGCTCAACCGGAGAGTTGCTAACACTGACCCTAGAAAGAGCAGTGCTTCGCAGAATCTACCACCGGATCGGAAACGCGACCTACTGAGAAGATCCGGCGAGAAACTCAGTGGGCTGTATCTATGGGTTAGTTTGCTCGTCGAGCCCTTCGTCGCAAGCGACGGGTTCGACGAGGACGGCGACCGGTGCTTGTGGTGCCTAAAAGCACCGTTAATGGATCAGGAGGATCCGTAATGACGTGCTTTGGGCGACGTCGATGGTTTACCATTCGGTCTACTGGGTCGGGTATGTAGTTTCCAGCGGCTACGATGAGAGGGTTCTCATGTCGTGCCGCCTTCTCAAAATGGCGCAGCGATGCCGACTGTAGATATTTACTAAATGAGTCGAGCTCCAGGTCATCGTGGAGATCCACGTTCCTAAGGAACCATGGCGCTCCGACGGCTATCCTGCAGAATCGGGATTGAATAACCTGAAGAGATTTCAAGTGGATGCGGGCTGCGTGAGCGAACACTAAGCTTGCATACGTCATAACGGGGCGTATACAAGTTTTGTAGAGAGTTACCTTATTGCGGAGGGACAGTTTGCTTCGACTACAGTGCATTAGGTAGAGTCGTCCTAGTATAAACGCGGCGCTATCGCGTACCGTTTTTATGTGGGAACGGCGGGGAATTCACTGTTAATGAATGCAGTAGTTTCAGCTATGTACTTATAAAGATAAACTCTATGACGGTCGCGCCTGGCGCGATGGTAAGATGGAGTTATAGGGATCATCTCGACTAATGCTTCAGAGCACTACTCCAAAGCATCGATATAAAGCACAAAGAGAATCTAATTTCTATCGTAGAACCAGAAGTTTCAAATAATCCCAGGGAATGTAAGAGAATTGGTAACTGTACCCCATTAGAATGGGATTGATACAAGCAGACTGCTTGAAGCAGTGACAAAAATGAAGGAGACATGCGACATGTACGGTTGATCTTAGAATTATGAACGATTTGAAGTTTCAGTTTTTTTTTATCTAAATCATAACTAGATAATACATAGTCAGGTCATAAATTCTGTCACATGTTTAATGTAAAATAATTGAAACAAGTTTATTCATTATGTAACCATTCATATACCAAAATGAACTTAACAAAACATAGATTCTTATGACACTAAAGTTTATTCAAAATGACCTCCGCGATTTTGAATACAGGCCTTCAATCTGCGCGGCCAGTCATCTATCGCAGCACGAACGAGGTCCATGTCAATATCGGCGGCTGCCTTAATCAAGGATGTCTTGAGTGACTCCAAATTGGGATGAGGCTTTGAGCACGCCTTTTTTTTTTTTTTAAGATATTTTATGACCTGGTAACTGAGACCTTTAAGTCATGTCTTATTTTTAATTTATATTCATATTTTTATGAAAAATGATAATATGGAGTGAAACGAAATGAAATGAAGATGATTAATTTGAGATATTAATCTATTGGGATGAAATGACATGATATGGGATGAAACATAATCTTAGTAAAATGGTGGTCATTTACTGAGATTTTTTCAGTGGACTTTTTGGAGGATCCCGAGAAGTTACGTCCAGAGGCTTTGTTTCATTTTCCCACGTTTGTGCACTTTCACAGATATTAAATAGTTAATAAACCACCATTATTACACATTTAAACCCGAAGAAACACTAAATAGACAAAATAAAACAAATCACACAACTTCACTCCTCGCGTTCCCGCCAAAAAGTCTGAGCACGCCTTTTCCTCCAAGTGTTGCCATATCTTGTAATCTAACGGATTCAAATCTGGACTGGAGGAGGGCCAGTCTTCGTGCCGGATGAAGTCGATTTCACGCGCCGCTAGCCAGTCTTGTGTGCTCTTCGCTCTATGAACTGGCGCCGAATCTTGTTGGAATACCCAGTGCCTGTTATTGAACATGGTATGAGAAACAGGTACCACAAGGTTCGTCAGGACTGTATTTTGATACACAACTGCATTCGTTTTTACACCTTTCTCACAAAAATGTACCTCTGTTAAGCCCCAATAAGAAACTCCCAACCATACCATGAGCGAGGATGGAAAATGACCTCGTTGGACACGCGGAATACGGTTGCTCGCTTCTTCATTACTGTGTGCGTACACCTTATCATTTTTTTTGTTGTAGCTCTCTTCTACAATTCTAAAAATTTTTTCATCCGAAAAAAGAATTTCCCGATATTTTTTTCCCGCGTACCGCTTCAATAAAGCGCGGCATCTCTTCAGTCTCAGGTCCATTAGACGAGCATTCAAACGATTTCCTGTTTTTCTTCGACATGCCCGAAGCCCTAAGTCTTCATTTAACACCCTTTTCACCGTGGTTCTGCTTAACCCCATCTGAAGGGCCAACAGTTTCTGCTTACGTTTGGGATTTCTTTGAATTCGCGCCTTCACAGCTTTTATCACTGTTGGAATCCTAACAGACCGAGGGCGACCACTTCTTGACTTGTCATCTACACTAGAGTCTTCATTGTATGGTTTGATGGTACGATAAACGAATCTTTTGGTTATATTCAAAATTTTCAGTATGTTAAAAATTTGAATTGGCGCGTAACCGCAACGATGCAACGCAATAACTGCAACACGGTCTTCTTTAAGCGTCCACTCCATATTTAAAAATGAGTAAAATTCTAAATGTATACTATTTTTATTTTCATGAACAATTCGAAATTCGAATTCAATAAACTTTTTTGTGGCCAGCATTCTAAAAGAAAAGTTTTTACTGTGTGACAATACTTATGACCTGACTAGGTATAGGAAATAACCACACTCATAGAGCAAACGGGATTAGGAAAATCGAATAAAATTGCTAAGGTTTTTTTGCAAATTTTGTGTATTTTCTATATTAAAAATTCAAATAGTAATGAACCTGGAGAAATAATTAACGATTTATTAAGCTGCTGTGGAGTAGTTTTATATGAAACTTACATTAAATAAATCAAATTAATGTGAAGTGCGTAAAGAAATGCTATCTAATACATTTTAAACTATAATTAATAGTTATTAAATTAACATGTCCAGGGCTTTTAATTGTATGCTTTACACAGGTGAAACATTGACACTATCAATTTTGTACATTTCGCAATAAAGATAGAGTTCCATTCTTATAAGACAACATCGTACAGTATGCTTAGTGGGAGTTTTTTAACGTTCTCGATAGCGCAAAAGTTAACTCATGTTTGTATGGAGTTGGAAAACACTGCTCTCTTAATATCAAACCAACAGTGTGGCCTGTCGATTTAAGACCTCTTTCATGACTTCGCACGAAATATGTTCTATTATGTTTAGATTTGGGCTGTTAACTGACCAAACTAACACAGAAACTAATTTCGATGTGAGAAATTCCATAGCGGTGCGTGCAGTATGCATTGGATCATTGTTATGCTGGAAAATCCAAATAACCGGAAACACGTTTTCGGCATAAGATAACGTTGTTTCTTCCACTATATTTTTATATTGGAATTGATCCATGTTTCCATCATTAGCTTAACAGGTCCAATATCATGTCCAGAAAAGCACCCCCAACACATTTCCCGAATCATGTTTTAATTTAAATTTTGTGTAGGTACTTGGTTTGAATGGTTTATTCGGAGGAAGTCGTACATACCGTTTTCCATCAGAACATACCCTTTTTATTGTTGTCTCCTCAGAAAAAATAACATTTCCCACTATCTAACAGTCCAATTTCCACAGCATCTTGCAATTGCAAGCCGGGCTCACCTATGGCTTCGTTTCAAGATGGGCACCTTCCTTTTTCCTTCGTGCAACTTATATTCTACTAAACGCCTTCGAACAGTGCGTGTCGATATTGATAAAGGGTTGTTATCACCAAAAAATATTATAAAAATATTATTAAAAATTATTAAAAAATAAAAAATATTTTCTAGGCTCATTCGATCATTCTGTTGTGCCAAACGAATATTTTCATCATCTCGATAAGATGATTTCCTTTGTTTAGGTACACGCGAAACTTTTGGAGTAGTTTGATATGACGTAGTGTGTGGTTTATTTGTATTGTTTGAGATATCTCGTTTTTACCATCGCACCACCCGGCGCGGCGCCCGCCACCGACACAGTGTTGTCTCCAGAGATCTTTTTTCCACGTACCATCCGGCTTTGGAATGAAATCCCCTCCACGGTATTTCCCGAGCACTATGACATATTATTATACTTCTTCAAAAGAGGCTTGTGGAGAGTACATAACAGTAAGCAGCGACTTGGCTCTGCCATTGCTAAGGTCCATGGGCGACGGTAACCACTCACTATCAGGTGGGCCGTACGCTCGTCTGCCCACAAGGGCAATAAAAAAGTGGCAAAATGCTTCGCAGCATGGAAAACCATCGTTTTTGAGCACTGCAGAGGGCGGGCTATGTTTTTATTTGACCAGTTCTTCTTGCGAAGTTCTCATATGACGCAACCACTGATAAAGACTTACAGCACTAAAATTATATGAATAATAACACAGTGTTTTCTATTTAAATTGGAATATAAACTATTCAGCGTTCTTAATTGTATGACGAGCCAGTAAGCAGCAATAAGTACTGGGCTCAGACCTAATCTGTAAAGTGTATCTATTTATTTTTTGCCAATCATGGGTACCGCTAGTATTGAATGATTTTGCGATACCTCGGGAAATATGAAAAAGTACATGTAATTAGTTATACTTGTTAGATTAAAAAAACCTTCCCTTTACATAAGCATTCATAGTTATACAGAGGCTGCACTAAAAGTATCGGGAATGGAATATTTCCACTGTTCCTGTCATATTAAAATCTTTTTAATTGAAAACTCCTTGGTTTTAAAAATCGAATACCATTTATTTATTTAAAAAAAGATTCTTGGTCTTGTCACGAGGTTTTGTCAAACTTGTCTAGTCGTTGAGAAAATGGAATTGACTCGAGAAAATTCAAGAGCGATGATTTATTATGAATTTCGAAGTGGTTTAACACAAAAACAGTATGTTGACCGGATGATTTCTGCATTTGGTGATGAAGCCCCATCCAAAACCACAATTTATCGTTGGTTTGCTGAGTTTCAACGTGGACGTGTCAGTGGTGATCCCCGTCAAGGTCGTCCAAAAACTGCAGTCACCCAAGAAAACGTTGATGCTGTGCGTAAGCTGATTGAGGAAGATCGACATGTGACATACCGCGAAATTCAGGCAACTTTAGACATTGGCATGAGTCAAATACAAATAATCTTGCATGAACAATTAGGTGTAAAAAAGTTGTTTTCCCGATGGATACCGCATTCGCTCTGTGAAGAGCAAAAAGCGGCTCGCGTTACTAGGTGCGTCAGAACTCTCGAAAGATTCCACGCAGGATCCTCAAATGCTGTATACAACATTGTATCAGGTGACGAATCCTGGATATACGCCTACGAACCCGAAACAAAAAACCAGTCACGAGTTTGGGTGTTCGAAAATGAGTTAAAGCCAACAAAAATTGTTCGTTCACGGAGTGTTGCAAAAAAATGGTGGCCACGTTTGTCTCCAAAACCGGCCATGTTACGACTATTCCTCTTGAGGGACAAAGAACGGTTAATGCAGAATGGTATGCTAGCATTTGTTTGCCACAGGTCGTTTCTGAACTCCGTAAAGAGAACTGCAACCGCCGCATCATCCTCCATCACGACAATGCGAGTTCTCACACCGCGCACAGAACAAAATAGTTTTTAGAGCAAGAAAACATAGAATTATTAGACCATCCGCCGTACAGCCCCGACCTAAGCCCTAATGATTTGTATACTTTCCCTAAAATAAAGAATAAATTGCGTGGACAGAGATTTTCATCACCTGAAGAAGCTGTGGACGCCTACAAAACGGCCATTTTGGAGACCCCAACTTCCGAATGGAATTGTTGCTTCAATGATTGGTTCCATCGTATGGAAAAATGTGTCAAATTTCGCGGAGAATACTTCGAAAAGCAATAAATACATTTTTAAATAGTAATGTTGTGTCACTTCGTTAATTCCCGAAATTTTCAGAGCCGCCCTCGTATAACACGGCTGTCACCTATAATTTGTTTTCTGGTAGTTGCACTACCTTTGTCATAAATATAAATAGGTTAACATACAACATAAAACAATATAACGCAGAGCTAGTGTTCACTCATACAATAACAGGTTTACAAAATTTCCACTCAGATTGAGCATGCGGCCTTTTACTATTAAACATGCTTTAGTTATCATCAACTTCCAGCCATTTCAATAGTGACGGTTAGTTTCAAAAAGGTCGTAAGGTAAATAATACAGTATTAAATTCAATGCGTGATTCAGCGTTAAACCGCGTTTCTTAGATTGGTATAAAAAACAAATTATTACATTTTATGTTAAGATTTGTAAGGACCATGCTTTACATTAAACAAGGTAGGTATATGCCAACAAATTTGAAAAATATGATATTTTCATTGTGGCTACTGATTAATTGTAGCACTTACACTGCCCGCATTTAATCGTGTCTAGAGTAGGATGGCTTACCACATGTTAAATAAATTAACTTATTAATCTCCACGATTTTCATATTTTCTTAGTGTTTAGAAGACTTCGGGCTCATTCTTAATTTTTTCTTTTTGCACAGAGAACGATTTACTCGAAGAATAAAACTTATACTTTGGTGAATAAAATTTTATTATATCCAATAACAATAACTATAAACTGAAAATAATGTTGTTATATATTGCACGAATAAAACGTTTTATGTTATTTAGGTTCCATGCCAAATGGTAAAAATTAACCCTACAAGGGTTCAATTTAGATCTGTGGCTCTCTCCTGCGTCATAGCTCTTTTCATCGGGCTACTATCACGGAATAAATGTAATTTAGAAAGTTGGTTTATTTAATGAACTGGCAATAAATATAAAAAGTTTTGTGCATTATACCGAGGGGTGAAAGACTATTTGGTTCAAGCGACATTTGACTTTACAGAAGAGCCATTTAAAGTTTAAAATTTGGAAAAAATATCATGACAAAAAACTTCTTCAGCTATTTGAATAGGTTATATATAATTGAAGTTCAATTAAAAACTTTCATACTAATACCAAATAAAACGGACCTTTCATTACAAAATGTCGCTTAAACCAAATAGCCTTTCACCTTCGATATGAACCGCTACGTAATAAATAGTACATTTAAACTCAAAGCATTCGTATACATCTAACCGGTCATAAAATATCGAACGCACATAAATAAGCCCAAGGTATCCTTAGATAGATTTAACCAATGATAACGTGTCCTAAATTAATTTTATTATTTTGTTTATAGTTAGTGAAATATGCAGGTTCCTCTATCTCAGTCTAACTTATCAACTATCGAATATAATCTGATGAAAATCTAAGCAAGCAATCAAGGACAGCAATAATGAACTGAGCTTGTTAATTGAACATTAGTTAAACGAATTGGAAAGCTTCTGGGGTGGTTAATCTATACATATAAATAAAATTGGAGTGTCTGTTTGTAATATTGAAATAACAGTTTTACTACATGCATATTAATATATATAAATATACGGTACAAAATAGCATTTTTTACAATTTTTGTCTGCCTGTCTGCCTGTTTGTTCCGGCTAATTTCTGGAACGGCTGGACCGATTTTGACGGGACTTTCACTGATAGGTAGCTGATGATATGAGGAGCAACTTAGGCTTTACTTTTTTTAGACTAGCTTTGCCCCGCGGCGTCACCCGCGGTACGACGGGACATAACATCGCGGGACTCAGCTATCAATAATAAAATTTAATGTTTCCGAAGCGAAGCGAGGGTGGGTCGCTAGTGAAGAATAAACAATGAGCTGAATTAAAATAATGGGTTTCTATCGCAAGCAGAACGCTACAACTAAGAACACCAGGAAAACTACATGCAGGCGTCCTGCTTAAAGGATACGATAACCGGTACACCCAAAATGATCCTAATTCGCGTCGCTTAAGTCTAAGAATTCTAACAAGGACCCTAAGCTATAAGTTGGAAAGGTACATGCAGAAGCTCCGCAACTACAATTGACTGGAGATATGGTAGAGGAACGAATCCCTTTTTACATATTGTATGACTCTTAGGCAGCAAAAGATCACTGCCCCGACAATGTTAAGAATATTTGTCCAAGAGGAGTGCCAGTTTATGCCGGATTTGGACACATCGTTCTGGAGTCGTCACGGAGAGATCCGAGTATCACAAGACTGATGTCCCACCGCCCCTTGATGTCAATAATGATGATGTTAAAAAATATTTTAAGTGTTAATTGTGAAACTTTTGCTTCAAGAAGTGACTTTTGAGACTGGGTTACATTTGGTTCCACTGTGATTAAATCGGTTATAATTTTTGTTCACTTTGATAGTAGTTTAAATTATCTACGTATTGTGCAAAGTGTGTTTTAGGCCTAACGTGTAGATAGATACCACCGTCTAACACCAACGTGCCGTCTGCTGCGAATTGATACATATTATCAATTTGAAGGATAGACAAGTATAGCTTTCAATCACATTACAATCGAGATTTCCAGTTGTTATTGAAGTGGCTACATTCACTTTAATATGTCACTTTAATATATAATAATGTTCTGGTAATGACAGGCCATGCACTAGTCTGCCTGTTTCGGTTTTAGGATTGTTTTAGCAAACACGAATTTATTTAATATGAAAATAGTTATCGCCACATAAATAAGAATAATTTATAAGAACTAGCACATCAATAAGCGAATTTGTGTTCTGTATTACCTTAAAATTAAATATATAGGCTATACTGCAATTTCGAACGAATTACGGGAAAAATTAATCAAGTCTCAATATTGTCGCTATAAATTACTTTCAGAAAATAGAGAAATGTCACTGTCTAACTTTCCGAGCATAAGCTATTCTTACGCCGACGGTTTCATTTGTTTCATACATTATTCCCATATTTTTTTTCTTATTTATTATGTAACTGTAATAAATTAATATAAAATAAACATAGGCTAAATAAAACCAGCACTTAATGCATTAATATCAGTATTTTAACCTAATAAGTACGACATTTGACCTGTACTACCCACAATAAAAAACAATGATTTGTCTATGGGTGCATTAATTCTGAAAATATAGTTATACTTTACTGTTCAATCTTTTCGTGTTAAAATTTGATTTCGTTAAAACAAATTCCGAGCCTGCGGCAACAAACTAAGGTGCCTATTACATCAAACTTACGTGCTCCCAGTAACAAAAGTTGCAAATTATAATAATATTAATAATTGGGGATTTTAGACGAGAGAGAAACTAGGAATCTTTGTTCTATCGGAACCAGAGATTCATATTCATACTTTTATACATTTAAACATATAAAAATGTAGGTACCTATTGAACAACAGATTAATCTGATGAGGGGCAGTTTAACTCACGACCCTCGGCCTAGCGACTACTACGACACTATGTCAGAATGTGTTAGGGCTTGTTTGGTAGTATGAACTGTCAAAATACGTTTAAAACAATGATTCCAATAGTACAAGAATACCATCGCCGTTATGAAATACTCAACACAGAATACATATTATATAGATAATCATAAGTATTATGTTAAAATAAATAAGAGTTCCTTTACTTGTTATTTTTACCGAACTTCCAGAGGTTCTCAATTCAAACTAAATATTTTTAAAGTCGTTTTTACTTTGTTTGCATGACGGTAGTTCTTTTTATTAGTGTTAAATGTATACATACTGTCGTAGGTTTTTCATTTTTATATGATATATTTTTTGTTGATAAACGATTCATTACGCTTGCTGTAAAACCAATAAGGACGTGTTGTTCGAGACATCGGTTACGTTCATATGCGGTTCTGTTCCTTGTGTCGTAACAGTGAATGCCGATCCGACGAGGTAGGTGCCGGGAGCCGCGCAGACGCCCTGCACTTGAACGCGGCGCGTTTCGAATTTCTCGAGATGAATACTGACGCCTATTTCTTTAGAGTCCGCGTCGGGTCCGTTGTGCAGCGCCCCCGTCCACCCGAGCTCCCTTCCAGACGTTTCCCTGAAACACATAGATATATATAGATATGCTGCCAACGTTTACTTTGAACTACAAAGGTCGAGTCGATCAATTTTACTCGAAACCACTAAAGCAATACATTTCCTGTGTTTTCTCTCCCAAGTTTTTTTTTACCTACCTATGCTGATAGCCTTGAGAATCTATTTCAGCTTCACCCTAACGTGTGTAGGTGAGCCGGTGTGTTGCTAACACTGGCCCTAGCAAGAGCAGTGTTTCGCAGAATCTACCACCGGATCGGAATCGCGACCCACTGAGAATCATATCCGGCGAGAAACTCAGTGGGCTGTTATGGGTTAATTGACTCGTCGAACCCTTCGAAGAGGACGGTGACCGGAACTCCCAAGTAAGTACACTTACTATGAACTACAAAGGCAGAGTCAATCAGTTTTATTTGAAACCACTTAAGCAGTACATTTCCTTTAGTTTTCTCTCCCAAGTACCCCGAAATTCTGGAATGAGCTTTGTATCTGCAGTTTTTGGGAGAATTTTGAGTTTTATTTTATATTTTAAACAAGGCTCAATTAGAATATGTCTAAAATTTTAATCTCATGTCCCTAAGTGAGTACATATTATAATATTAAAATTACCGTAATATATACATACATAAATATATTATGTGTTTATTTTGTTACCAGATTATCGGTGAATTTATTTGCTCAAGAAGATCTTTAATAAACGATGGACACAGACATAGCTATGGCATATTTCAAAGTTACGTTATTTGATTCCAATTTTTCCACAATATAATTTCATTACATTACGAATGGAGCCAGATCGAAATACCAAAACACACTGTGTTGTAAAAGTTTCCTACATTGGGTTCCATTAATTTAATATCATTAGTTTCGCAAAAGTTTATTTTTAAATAGATATGATTGAATAACGAACTACTAACCTGTTCTTCTGTTTGCTCATGTTTATAAACACCCTTACAGGGACTCCATAACAGTTAACGATGCTCAGTGTGACTGGAATAATACAAAGTCTTCTTTCGTTGAAATCGTGATTTATCTGTTTCGAATGCTCCATCTTGAACATTACAACGTTGTCTTTTTTAATATTTTTTTTATTTTCAGTAACGTCAAGCTTACTCTCGTTTTCATCGAGGGGTAAGGGAGGATTGTTGTCAGTAACTAATACTTTTTCTCCGTATTGCACCTTGTTGAAACAATCCAACCATAAACAATGTTGGCCGACTGCAGATCGCCCTGTCGTTTCATCTTGTGCTTTCCATCGAAGAACGAACATAGACTGGAGTAAACCAGACCTTCTTTCTATGTCTTGGTTAAATGTGTTGTCTGCTGAATCGATGAATGAAGATTTTTTGTCAATCATAAATTTAGAATATGGTGGCGATGTAATATCAGCAATAGAGTCCGGATGTCCTTCGGAAATTTTAACACAAGAAGTTTCAACTCGTCCCTCGGGAACCGCTTCGAGAATTCTGTGACCCTTAAATACAAGATGAAGTTTTTCGCGGGGCGCCAAAATGTCATTCTTGTCTCGGGCGGCGATAAGGTTTGTTATTTTCCATTGTCGACTCAAAAACGCCGCTTCCAAAAGCTCAATATTTATTTGGTCACTTTTATTTTCGGAAATATTTGATACTTCCACAGATAAGTTGACAATCTCGGCAACGCTTTCGTTAACGGTTTTAAGGCTTCGTCTCGGGTTTATAGTGATATCAACAGCGTCCTGCACAAAATACAATTATTTAAAATGAAAATAAAAATCTGAGCACTATCAACATTTCTAAATGGTAGAAAAAATCAATAGTTATTATTAAAATATTATTTGCTTAATAAAGTTATTATTAAAAGATTACTGGCAAAAAACCATTTTAAGACTATTTTATATCTTTTTACTAATACTTATGAATACAAATAGGGTAACGTCATATAATGAAAGCATTGTAAATTTGGAATTTTTGAATGGCAGTAGATATTAAATTTGACATTATCCTGATTTCTAAGCAGTCCTGATGGTGAAGCAGGTCATAGAGTCATAAGGACTAGCGTTATTAGTCGGCCTCTTTCTGCTACGTAATAATCATGTGTTTTACTTTACAGGAAATACTTTCAAAGCTTATCGGTCGCAATACAATTAAGACTGAATTTACGTATCGAAATGGACGTCGTTATGTAACAAACAGAAACGCACCACTACGTTGAATCGGAAGACGTGTCTGAGCAGTCTGTAGGGGCGGCGCTCGAGTCCGGTCTCGTAGTAGGCGAGCACGTGCAGGCGCGCGGCGGCGCAGTGCGGGCGCAGCAGCAGCACGGCCGGCCCGCAGCGCGCCGCCCGCACGTGCCGCGCCGCCGCGCGCCGCCACGCCTCCGCGCCCCTGCCGCGCTCCTCTGTAACACGACCTCTCTACTGCAGCTGCGCTCGCCAGCACGCCGTCATGCATCCATTACAATACAAATTGTATTAAAAAAACATCCCTACATTAATTACCGTAATTTGGGGGGAATAGGGACTAGGGGTAGAATAGGGACAAATCTTGGTTGTCACAATGCTTTTGTGAGATTTAAATTTGTTGAATAGAAAAGGACTTCTCAATTTTATTGGAATTGAAAAGCGTCCCGATTCCCCCCAATATACTGTAGCTCCATTTTTATTTAAGTTTCGCATCGAGACAACAAAATAGTGCATTTCGATAAAACCTGAAACGTACTAACTTAACTAGACTTTGATATTAAAAAAATAATGTAATATTGTTTTAATAAAATTTACCTGAATTTGGTGTAATTTCTCGAAACTTTTCATCGTACAAAATTTTAAAATCATCAACGACATTATCCGGCGTGACCACACTGACACATTCGGGATGCGAGACCGCGATGAAAACGTTCTTCATGTCGACGGGTCCGACATTGGTCAGTTCCACGTCTACAGTTCTTATTTCGCCACTTATTATATCTGGATTAGTCTCCGAGAAGGTCATCTAGAAACAAATACAATTTTTTTTGTTACCTATTAGTAAGCTTCAATAGGTAGCTAATAAAAGGTAAAGTAGTAAGCTTCGGTAGGCAGCGGCTTGGTTCTGCCCCTGGCATTGCTGAAGTCCATGGGCGACGGTAACCGCTCACCATCAGGTGGGCCGTATGCTCGTCTGCCTACAAGGGCAATAAAAAAAAAATAAAAAAAATAAACGATTTTTCGTAAATTTAATCCAATATTTATTCACCTGCAAACACGGCGCTTCTGGTATGACAGTAATTTCCAATCGCTTGTCCATACTTTTTACTCCAGACATTAAATCTACTTTCCCTTGTATTGAAACACCAGTACTGTTTTCAGAGGCGCCTTCTCCAGCATTTATTAATCTGTAAACAGAAAACTTTTTAATTTATAATAGTTTGACGAAAACTGTTATCGTTTCTTAACCTTAACAAAACCGTTAACTTAATTACATTTCGTTACAAAATAACGTAACTTACTTGTACGCTAATCCTTGAATGTAAACTTGTCCAACTTTCATAGGAGTTAAGGAGAATATTAATGATTTTTTACTATCCCCTTCCAAAACGACTGAAGGTAGTTTTTGCCCAACAATCACGTTACTTGCTACTTCCACTCCTTGTGCTAAAGCGATTTCATTGTAGATACTATTATTGTCATCGCTGTCACCAGACTCGTTAAGCGGTGTAAAACGCCATAGCAACTCCACGTCTTTCAGCAGAAGTGATATCTTCAAGGGATTCCATAAGGTAACAGATATCTGGATCGGTTCTATGATGA
This sequence comes from Bombyx mandarina, assembly GCF_030267445.1. Classification (NCBI taxonomy): domain Eukaryota; kingdom Metazoa; phylum Arthropoda; class Insecta; order Lepidoptera; family Bombycidae; genus Bombyx; species Bombyx mandarina. Next base: position 8,715,094 of record NC_143212.1, on the reverse strand, counting down.
AAGAATATAATTATAAATAGAATTATGACCAATTATTAATACAAAAATAGGCAAACTATTATCATCATCATTATCCTGCCCTTCTCCAAGTCACCTGGGGTCGGCGCAACATGTTTTCTCCTTCCATACTCTTCTATCATCTACCATTTCTTCTCTCATTCCCCTCTTACCCATATCGTCTTTCATGCAATCCATCCATTTCTTCTTAGGTCTACCTCTTCCTCTATATCCTTTCACATTCATAGTTAACATTCTCTTACCAACCTCATTTTCATTTCGTCTCATCACATGTCCATACCATCCCAAACGCGCACTTCTCAGCTTCTCTGTCACAGGTGCCACTTTCAGACTTCTAACATATTCATTCCGTATTCTATCCATTCTCGTTACTCCACACATCCATCGCAACATTCGCATGCAATCGCCTTTAACCGTAAACTATTATATCTACGCTAATTGAAAAGAGCGGACTCACCTCCTTGGGGCACGAGCGGATGACAGTCCGTGGTGTCATCGTAAAGGTCTAGTGTCGGCTTGAATATCATAGGCACGGCGCCGCGCGCTACCTGCACCAGCATCTCCTCCAGCGTGCGCCAGACGCGCTCCTCGTGCGGGTCGCGGCGCGGCGCCTGCACGCACAGCGACGTCGCGCCGCAGCGCCGCGGCGACGACAGCGGCGCCGGGCCCGCGCACGCCACGCGCGTCATGCTCACCTCCGCCACCGGCAGCGGCAACTTCTCCAGCCTGCTCCGACGCTCCTCGCTACTCTCTTGCCATTGCTGCGTGAAAGTCTATTAATTAGTTCATTGTTCATTCTTTATAAGTGACTAGCTTTTGTCCGCGACTTCGTCCGCGTGGAATAGTTCACAAATAATACTTTATTTTAGAACAAATTTGGTTAGCATAAAAAACGTTATAGTGAGCCAACCTTGACATATAAACATATGCTGTTGCGGACTTTTTTTACATCTTTTAAAGGGGAACAATTCTGTCATACATTATTTTATCGAAACTTTAACTGTTTCTGCAGCGCACGCAGCGGAAGCTCTCAAAAGGTAAAAAAACCCGATTTTGAAACATTCTTTATTGGTGCTCCGCTGGTATTGGTCTTAGCGTGATGTTATATAGCCTATAGCCTTCCTCGATAAATGGGCTATCTAACACTGAAACATTTTTTCAACCAGTAGTTCCTGAGATTAGCGCGTTCAAACAAACAAACTCTTCAGCTTTATAATATTAGTAAAGATATGTTAAAATTGAAAACTGAAATATTAGAATAAGCGTTCCTTTTGAGTGTTGTTTCGTACCACACGTCATAGTCGTAGTTAGTATAATATTGAACATATTTATTTCCTACCATTATGTGACTATACGTATTTTTATTAGCTTTCTGCTTATTCTGAGATGTCTATGTTATAGATTGTGTTCTATGTGTTACCAATAATACCATCTATCAATAAAAAGATCTTGATTCAGGACGAATCTCTCATTTATCAGTGGTCAATAGTTAATTTTACATGTAGCCAGTCTACACTCATTTCTCAATGTAGAACTACAGTCAAACCTGGGTAAGTGAGAACTGGATAAGGGAGAAAACTCTATATGTGAGAGTAAGAGCCAGGACCAGTCATTTTAAGCTCCTAAAATCTCTATTAGAGAGAAACAGAAACCTCTGTAAGAGTCGTTTTTCCCTCTTGGACTTCCGTAAGTGAGACTGCTACTTATCTATACGTCTATAAGTGACAGTCGAGCTTTATTTATTTATATTATGTAGGAGGAACAAATGAAAAAACAAATTACAAATTAACATCTGCTATTTTATGACTCATTCTTAACTTTTGTGGAACTTCCTACCATTGTTTTTGAATTGTTTTCTCGTCAATATTGAACATATTTTATTTCGTGGAACAAAATAACGTTGATATTTTATCGCATTCTTTTCGAATGGACACGTGTGCCTGTGTACCGTCCTGTTTGTCGGACTTACTCAGTTTATCGTTAATCAATTGCGAAGAAAAGTTCTGCATCATGTCAAAACGGAAAATTCAAGTACTGTCATTAAGTGATAAACTTAAATAGTGAATGCGTTTGAATCCGGAAAATCGCGAAATGAAATTCAGAGGGAGCATTAGCGAGAAACTCGGGTTAGTGAGAAACCTCTATAAGCGAGAATGAGATTGTGCTCCCTTGAACTCTCATTTATCCAGGTTTGACTGTATACTCTACTACCGGTCCATAAACGATAAATGCCGTAGTACCTATACATTCGACATTGGCGGAATCAGAGTGCCCGTTTCTTTCCGCAATAATGGAGTAACGATATTAATATAATAATAATAATAATAAATCAAACATATTTAAATGTTGTTGAAGAATACCTGATGTGCATGCATGTACTCTCTCAAGAAGGCTTCTTGCTGGGCAGGCGGTTGCGGCGGGTGAGGCGCGAGCGGCGCGGCCAGCCACTGCACGGCGTCGTGCGCCCGTCGCAGCGCGCCCGCGAGCCGGCCCAGCGCGAACTGGACATGGTCCGTCGCTAGCCGCCATCCGCTTCCGCTGTAAACCTGTTCGAATATAACCATGTTATATTTTTATTGCCGGTTTAGGCAGATGAGCATACGGCCCACCTGATGGTGAATGGTTACCGTCGCCCGTGGACTTCAGCAATGCCAGGGGCAAAGCCAAGCTGCTGCATACCGTTAAGTACTCTCCACAAGCATCGTTTGAAGAAGGACATGTCATAGCGCTCGGGGAACAACGTGTAGGGGAGCTCATTCCAAAGTCGAATCGTACGTGGCAAAAAAGATCTCTGGAAACGCACTGTGAATAAACGCAGTGGCTCCAGGTAGTATGGATGAACTCTACTGCGGTGGCGGGCGGGGCGATGGTAAATTATACTTAAGATCTTAGAACTGATATCTCAGGGTGGGTGGCGCATTTGCGTTGTAGATGTATATGGGCTGCAGTAACCACATAACACCAGGTGGGCTATGAGATCGTCCAACCATCTAAGCGCAAGTACCGGTCATGTTTGTAAATACTTTGACATTGGCAAAATCAATGCCAAAGGCCAAATTCTTTATATAAAAAAAAAACCATCAAAGCATTTAAAAAAAAAACGTGATGATGGGATCATCTCAAACAATTCCTCAGAGCATAGAGCACATTATTATAATCATGACAGATGAAAACTGAGGTTATCTTATAGGCATCCTCACCTGGTGAGCTTGTTTGTAACATCGATAGGCGTGCTTCTTTTGGCCCGCTTTCGAAAACCTGTGCCCGGCCAAAACCATATGAAAAGCGTATTTTCTACACATGGCTTTCGTGCCTGGTCCCGACAGGAAACAAAGTGCAGCTTGTTCCAAAAGCATAGCACTACGAAGGTCGCTGTCCTCTGATGTCATGCGTATCAATTGTTTAGCGGCTTCACCGTGAAGTCCACTGCTAGTCAAACAAATCACCGACAGCAACGTCGCTCGAACAGCATACTGTACCATTCTGAAAGAACACAATAGGTTTAGTACACAGTAAAATAATAAAAAAAAACAGTGGAATTATAGAAGAGCTTGTTAGCATCCAGTGAGAAGAGAATACAACAGATCCGGATCGCAAATGATAATCGCTTCGCAATCGAAAGTGTTATAGGAAGAAGTGGCATAACTGGCAGACCGCATCCACGACGTTGCGCCGTGCTTTGGCATCCACATCGCGGCCTCTAAAATCGCCGAGCAGTAGCGCGAGGCAGATCAGTCTGATATTAAGACGAAAGGGACAAACACTTTCTCTTTCTGATGTAGGCAGACTTTCACAACCCATGCATAAGTCTGGCAACGGTAATATACAATGGTAATGTATGATAATGAGAACGTTCGTGATCCAAAAGGTAGAACTCAAACTATTTTTTTTATTTTATTCCTACCTATGCTGATAGCCTTGAGGCTATTTCAGTTTCTCCTTGACATGTAGGTGAGCTCACGGGGCTCAAACCGGGTGTGTTGCTAACACTGACCCTAGCAAGAGCAGTGCTTCGCAGAATCAACCACCGGATCGGAAACGCGACCCACTGAGAAGATCCGGCGAGAAACTCAGTGGGCTGTGTCTATGGGTTAATTTACTCGTCGAGCCCTTCGTCGCAAGTGGCGAAGACGGTGACCGGCGCTTGAGGTACCTAAAAGCACCGTTAATGGATCGGGAGGATCCGTAATGACGTGTTTAGGGCCTCAAACCAAACTACACGAAAGACGGTACCACTGTAAATTAGGAGATCGAGTCAAACACTACCAGAGAAAAGTAAGTCAGTGATTGCGGCCTACGACTGCCCGAGTGTCGACCAATTATTTGTAGTAGATAGTAACTAGCTGACTATCCGCTGATTTGTAAGCGAAGTAAATTGTCCCTTCGTAATAAGGTGACTCTCTACAAAACTTGCATACGTCCGGTCATGACCTATGCAAGTAGTGTTCGCTCAGGCGGCCCGCACTAACTTAAAACCCTTTCAAATTATTCAATCCCGTTTTTGCAGGATAGGCGCCGAAGCACCGTGGTTCGTGCGGAACATGGATCTTCACGACGACCAGGAACTTTTTTCCATCAATAAGTATGTTCAGTCGGCATCAGTACACCATTTCGAAAAAGCGGCGCAGCACGATAACTGTCGTGGCCGCCGGTAACTGCATTCCCGATCCTGCGGACCGAACGGTAAACAGTTACCGTCGCCCTATACATGCCACTTCGGATCCTCCGGATCCACTATCGGTGCTTTTAGGGTCCCCCAAACACCTGTCACCATTGTCGTCGAACCGGTCGTTTGCTAAATAACCTTCGTAATAACTCAATAAAATGTTTTATTATTTAAATTTCTGGCGGTTTCAATTTACCTGCAAGTATTAAGATATGTAACGATGCTTTCTTCTAAATATCCATGAGTTTTACGATTGGAATCACCAGCCATAAAGGCACTTATTGCAGCCATTTCGAGTGCACCCGCGTAACAGAGCCACGCGCTGTCCGCATAGAACTCTCTTTTGGCAGTGTGGTAGGTATCGAAAGCCCGCTGCCATTGCCCGCACAAAAACCAAAGATCGCCCAAACGTCGTAACTGTAGTTCGGGACAGTCATTTGTGTATCTTAAAAAATATAAACACAAGTGATAAATAGTTAAAATATATTGATATTTTTCTTCTTTTTTTCAGTCCACTGACATCTACTGCTAAAGATAGCCCCCCTCATGATAAATACTTTAAAAAAATCAGTGAAATTAAAAACCAAAAATAAATAAGCTTCAAAGAAAATCGAGTACTTACACAACTGCACTATTTCCGGTAGCATTTCCACCTTTACCAGTGCCGAACCATCTTTTTGTAGCAGAGAGAAGCGATCTACTTACTCCTTTTCTGTTGGCTACCTAAATTAATATAACTATTTGTTTAACATTTGTCGATTTGATTGTTGACTAGGCAACTGTTACTTAATTGTTTATAGTACTTTCGGACTTCCATAAACTTTAACCGGTTTAAGGACCCGGAGCAGGGCAGCCGTTTCATTAATGTAATTGAGATCTTAATCTCATGCCTCAAGGTTTAAAACGGCATTCACGTTCTCGTGCCTGTGGCCCCCAGAAGCAAGTCTGCCCATCTTATATGTAAAGTTACTATGTACATATAATGAGTATTACTAAAGCTGCTTTTAAGTTAATTTAATTTCTTTGTAATTATGGGATATAAGTTTGAATCCTTGCAAATAAATTCGAATATAAAATTTCGATTGAAATTCGTTCTTTTATAGATTATAGACCAACCATATCATTATCAACACCAACGACCTTTAACTACGGTTACCTTCATACGCATATATAAAATATGTTACAAGAATTTCCTGCATGATCAATAAATGATAGATTTTTTTTCTAGAATATTACTAAGGATAAAATATTATTGTTAGTACTGTGAACCTACTGATTCAGATAGCTGGGAGATTTGCTTTTCTATGTACGGCAGCAAGGCTTTTGATGCATATTCTTGAAGGAATTTTTTGATGGCCTCTATATCGTTGTTGTTTAAAGCAGCCCCATGAACTTCAGTAGACAAATCAATTCCTTTTGCGCTGACGCTAACACTCTCTACACTGCCAGAAAACGAATGGGTCTGAAACATTTTCGACGAATCAATTTAGGTGGATATTCAAAATAAGATAAACCTTTGAACAAAACTATATAAATAGGCAAAAAATTGAAGTTTTAGTACATTATTTCATCATACATTATAATAATGTAAATGTAGTATAATAATATGTTATTTGAAATTTACTATGCTATGGATCTGAAAAACATTGTGCAAAATATGTTGGTATTTTGATTTCGACATAGGTAAAATAAGATAAACATATTAAGATTATAATCTTATAAAATTTCCACCACACAATTTTACTGGTGGTAGGACCTCTTCTGAGCCCGCGCGGGTAGATACCACCGCCCTGCCTATTTCTGCCGTGAAGCAATAATGCGTTTCGGTCTGAAGGGTAGGGCAACCGCTGTAACTGTACTGAAATCTTAGAACTTATATCTCAAGGTGGGTGGCGCATTTAAGTTGTAGTTGTCTATGGGCTCCAGTAACCACTTAACCCCAGGTGGGCTGTGAGATCGTCCACACATCTAAGCAATAAAAAAAAAAGTTCTATAAAAGATAAGCACTTCCTAATATTATAAAATAAATAGTAGGTATATTTTTTGTCTTTATGAGTTCCTATACCGTTCACCTAATTGTGGTGTAACTTAGTACAGTCACGGCCGGATTTAGAGGAATGGAGACCTCGGGGCAACAGCGGAACGGATGCCCCTTGGGCCCCACATTATTTTCCAAACAAAATGAGCGATTTTTTTTCAGTCGAATTTTCCAATAAATAATTTATTGTGAAACCACGTAGATTCCCTTAGTATTTAACAAACATACATAAATATAAACGGAGACAAGAGTTATCTGAAATTAAATTTTAGTGTTAACTTTAAGTAAAACAGAGAAAAAAAGAATATCGACGGAGAAAGAAAAGATGTTTACTAGTGTTTACTTGTCGGAATTTGAAAGATTTTTTTTCCAGTCTCTATTGTGGGAGCTCTCCGTTTGTGGAGGCCCCGGGACTTTCACCCCGGTTACCCTCCCTTAAATGCAGCCCTGAGTACAGTAGTTGTCGGTAGTTCTAAGAAGGTCATAGAATATCATAGTTCCACGTATGTCGTACGACAGGGGGCGCGTGAATAATTTAACGATAGTCACGGCGGGGCGTGACTGGGTTCTACTAGTATTAATACGAGGGCTGCACTAAAAGTATCGGGAATGGAATATTTCCACTGTTCCTGTCATATTAAAATCTTTTTAATTGAAAACTCCTTGGTTTCAAAAATCGAATACCATTTATTTATTTAAAAAAAGATTCTCGGTCTTGTCGCGAGGTTTTGTCAAACTTGTTTAGTCGTTGAGAAAATGGAATTGACTCGAGAAAATTCAAGAGCGATGATTTATTATGACTTTCGAAGTGGTTTAACACAAAAACAGTGTGTTGACCGGATAATTTCTGCATTTGGTGATAAAGCCCCATCCAAAACCACAATTTATTGCTGGTTTGCTGAGTTTCAACGTGGACGTGTCAAGCTCAGTGATGATCCCCGTCAAGGTCGTCCAAAAACTGCAGTCACCCAAGAAAACGTTGATGCTGTGCGTAAGCTGATTGAGGAAGATCGACATGTGACATACCGCGAAATTCAGGCAACTTTAGACATTGGCATGAGTCAAATACAAATAATCTTGCATGAACAATTAGGTGTAAAAAAGTTGTTTTCCCGATGGATACCGCATTCGCTCTGTGAAGAGCAAAAAGCGGCTCGCGTTACTTGGTGCGTCAGAACTCTCGAAAGATTCCACGCAGGATTCTCAAATGCTGTATACAACATTGTATCAGGTGACAAATCCTGGGTATATGCGTACGAACCCGAAACAAAAAACCAGTCACGAGTTTGGGTGTTCGAAACGAAAATGAGTTAAAGCCAACAAAAATTGTTCGTTCACGGAGTGTTGCAAAAAAAATGGTGGCCACGTTTGTCTCCAAAACCGGCCATGTTATGACTATTCCTCTTGAGGGACAAAGAACGGTTAATGCAGAATGGTATGCTAGCATTTGTTTGCCACAGGTCGTTTCTGAACTCCGTAAAGAGAACTGCAACCGCCGCATCATCCTCCATCACGACAATGCGAGTTCTCACACCGCGCACAGAACAAGAGTTTTTAGAGCAAGAAAACATAGAATTATTAGACCAACCGCCGTACAGCCCCGACCTAGGCCCTAATGATTTCTATACTTTCCCTAAAATAAAGAATAAATTGCGTGGACAGAGATATTCATCACCTGAAGAAGCTGTGGACGCCTACAAAACGGCCATTTTGGAGACCCCAACTTCCGAATGGAATGGTTGTTTCAATGATTGGTTCCATCGTATGGAAAAATGTGTCAAATTTCGCGGAGAATACTTCGAAAAGCAATAAATACATTTTTAAATAGTAATGTTGTGTCACTTCATTAATTCCCGAAATTTTCAGTGCCGCCCTCGTATTATAATAACTTTGTTTTTAACATGTCAACCGTCCATTGAATATATTTACTTTATTTAAGGATAAGAATTTTACTTTGCATTTTAGGATCTCCCCCTACCTGCAAACTGTTGGCATTGTCATAAACATCTGTTTCTGGGCTTGTCAGTGGGTGCACACTCTCTTGTACTGACCCTGTTAATGTGTCTTCACCTTAATAAAACGAGAGCATAATTGTTTCTATTAATTTGATATCTAATTAATAGCTGTTAGTATTGTGTATCGACATAGCAATCTTTTCAAATTTAAACTTTTCGTGTTAATCAAACGTAACTAGGTACTATCTGTATTTTGTAATAGAATTATGTTTCCTATAGGTAATTAATTTTAATCCAAAAACTATATTAATATATTTGTGATAGGTATGACAAAATTGTGATTTTTTTGGCTTAGTCGTCATCCGTGACTACGAAAACTGGAAAAGTAAGAAATAATTTTACGACGATAAAAAACGCGAGTTTAAACCGTAGAGGTGGCTTTAATTATGTCTATGACTCACGAAAGGCTCAGCAAATACTGTATTTAAGCCTATTCAATATTTTCCAGATATAAATAAGCGTAACTGAAGCTACTTAAGGTCACGTGACTAAAACACTTAGGAGTGTGCCTAGGGCGAGTTTTTTAACGTTTGCCACTAGGGACGCTGTTCCAACTCCATACATTGTATATTTGAGTTCACTTTTACGCTATCGAGAACGTTAAAAACTAGCACTAAGTACACAGAGCACGCGGCGTCACGTTTTGTAGATTTGAAACACCTACAACTTAGACATAAAAACTTATAACCCTAAAATTAACCTTAACAAAAAATCGGACAGTTTTAAAAATCGTGCCGTCAACGACAACAACAACCGATTTAAAGATTGGCTGCGCAAAGAAATATTTGGGAAATAAAATTTACAACTTCTTTGTAATGATTACTATATCTTTGTGTAGTGATATGCTCAAAATTTAAAATCAACACTAACCTCTTTCAATGTTTTGAGATGGAAATATAGGGGCTTGTTCTGCTGGCGTTGTTGCTAAATTCGAGAGGGTAGAAGCTACGTCACTCTGAAATCGAATACGTAAAGTATACGCAATATACATAATTAACCAACTTACCATGAAATTAATTATATTAATGCTATTATACTGGTAATCGGTTCAGAAGCTATAAACCTTTTTTTGCATATGTTTCGTTTCTACCTCATATCTTAAGGTGAGTGATGGCATTCTCGTTTTGATGTCCTCGGATAACCTTGGATAACCACTTTACACCACGTGAGCCGTGAGCTGTTTCATTCGCTACGCAATGAATAAAGCCGTAACAGTTTGTTTGTAACGCGTTACGCATCGTACCTCTACGATGCAGAAATACACAGACACAGTGCGTCCCTACTTTCCTTTACCTAAGATGAAAACTATGCGCACATTATGCTAGACTGTCGTAAAAGTGAAACTGGGCTTTTTAAGATGACACCTTGCTCACACTCTAGGTTGGTTTTGTTACATTAAATAAAGAAAACTATTCAAATATTTTTGTTATAGTGTTAAGAAGCTATCTAGTATGTCTTTGCATTTAATTCAAATTTATAATTTATATTTGTGTCTACCACGTTTCTTTTTGAATATTAAAATTGTGTCACACCTAATTCTCATTTATTTGGACACTTTATTTTAATCTAGATAAATAGTAATTTAATTATGTTTTTAATGCCCTGATAGGCAAACGGCCAGACAGCCCATCTGATGATGAGTGGTTACTGTGGCTTATGGACGTTAGCAATCCCAGGGGAAAACCCATGTCACTGCCTACCAAAAATTTTAATTAGTTTCATACTGTCATAGAAAAATTTACATACGGTGGAATCTGGAGATCTCTTAATATACTGGCTCCATAAATCTGCAGGTACATTAGCATCTGACGTACTTTTAGAATTAATGGGAAGCATAAAACAACTATTAGGTCCAAAAGCATGTTTCAACGTGTCAAATACAGCATCAGCCCTTTAACATAAATAAAATACAATGGCATTAACTTAAATAATTTTCGATATTATATCACATTCCAGCGGCGGAATTCACATTGTGGTGGATTTCAGTAAGAACCTAACATCAGTTGAGCCGCACTCTCATCTGACCATCTATATTATTGACGGAAATAAAGAACATACCTTTCTTTTGAAACAACAGATACATCATGAAGTAGTAAATATGTTTTCAGAATACAATTGTTGAACCATTTAGGTAATTTTGGTGGCATTACATTCTGTAGTTGGGCATATTGTTGATTCAGGCCATTGAAAGTGTCCACAACATTTTCGTCATCAGTTGTTCCCACAATAATACATGACAGGAAATGTTTTGTGAATTCATGGTCAGATGGAAATTGCACATCTAGGTATGTTTCCCTCCAAGCATCAAACCAATGTGTTGATTGGGGTATTAAAAAACTTCGACCAGCTAAAATATGTGTTAAAAAAATATTATTTTTCATTATTATTTTAATGTTTTTCAACAAAATCAAAACACTCTTCAATTGCTAAACTAAGCATAATTCATCTCCCATAGACAAATACTATAAAATCTACTTAAAATATTGATTTTAAAATTAAATTGCATTTTGATACTTATATACACATAAATATGTAGGTATTTTTTAGAATTGCATGGTTTATTTATTTTTGGTAAACTAACTACTGTTTAGAAATTTCCACGGTTTGTAAGTTCCACAAGGTGAATTATCCTTTTGACATTCAAAATCAGTCCTTGCTGCATTGATGCAATGGGTGATTTACCCTTCAAACCAGAAAGGATGTTGGCTTTATATACAGAATTCATATCACTTAAGGAAAGAACAAAAGGATAGGAAGCTGCTTAGAGTTTGCTGACTCATTTTGTGAGTCCTCTTGTGAGTCCGCACGAGTAGGTACCACCACCCTGCCTATTCTGTCGTGAAGCAGTAATGCGTTTCGGTTTAAAGGGTGGGGCTGCCGTTGTAACTATTCTGAGACCTTAGAACTTATATCTCAAGGTGTGTGTCGCATTTAACTTGTAGATATATATGGGCTCCAGTAACCACTTAACACCATGTGGGCTGTGAGCTCGTCTACACATCTAAGCAATAAAAAAAAATTTCACATTTAAATGCTCACCTAATTCAACAGATATAGTTTTGTCATTGTAATTATAAAGAACAGCATTATTGAGCTGTCTTCTAGCCTCAGTAGGCTGTAGGGGTTTCCAGTTCACATCTCTCACAATTAGCTTCATATTTTTTATGACACAAGTATTGCCACCAGGTTCACGGAACTGACCTGAACAAATTAAAAAAAAATGTGTGTTTTATAATGGCGATGCTCCATTCTATTATATTAGTATATATAAATAAAAGGTGTGATTGACTTCTTCACTACTTACAATATTTATTTAGCAAGAGTAATGCAGTTTTCTTAATTAAATTTTATGATTTATTGAAGGTAAATCTATTGCATATTATATTGTTTCTTAAGATATTGACTTACCATTTGACTACTGTACCTACAAATTTCATCATAAAATTTTATACTAGAATGCCATTACTACAATACTGCAATACTTTAATTTTTCTTTGGTAGGGAACCATTTGAGGGGAGAAATCAAACATCTTTAATATCTTAGAAAATATAGTAGAAGTCAAAATTGAGATAGTCAATTTCATATGAAAGAGTCTAACAGAATGGCATGGATTGTGTGGAACCAAAAGCTGGCTCAGTATTTTCAGAAATATTTTTATTCAAGTAATGTAATTGAATTCTACATGTGATGGTTGTGTTCTTTATAAATATAAAATAAATAATGGAAAAATGTATCCCTCCTTAAAGTATCCCATATTTTAAGCAGCTATATGAAAGATAGATTATTGGCAGATAATAAAGATGTTGTTTTACTTGAAGGTATTCAAGATTTGTTTACCTTCCCAATCCAAATTGCAAAATGGTTGTAATAATTCAGGAAACGTTACATTATTTTTCGACACAATATTTTCAACCTTTTGACTGCATAGTACTGCAACTATAGGCGAAAATGAACTCTGAATAAACTCTTGGGCTGTTTTTCCAGTTCTAGCCATTTTTGATAATGTTTTTTTATGCGGGTGCTGAATAAATGAAGTATAGCTTAATATAAATATGTACAGTTAACTGAATATGTACATGTTATTTTGAAAACACTTTCAAATATGTAAGTTATTAAAAATCACTTTGTATTTTGTAAATATGATAGGTAGTAGTAGTTTTATTTTTCCAAACGGAAAGGCAAGGATATCGCTCCATACAGCCTGATCTTTTTTTTCATGAAGTATGATATGAAATTAAGCTGATTAATTTAATATTGTATACATATATTATTATTATATTTTGTAGTCGTCATGGCCTAACGGAAAGACGTCCGGTGCATTCGTGTTGAAGCGATGCACCGGTGTTCGAATCCCGCAGGCGGGTACCAATTTTTCAAATGAAATACGTACTCAACAAATGTTCACGATTGTCTTCCACGGTGAAGGAATAACATCGTGTAATAAAAATGAAACCCGCAAAATTATAATTTGCGTAATTACTGGTGGTAGGACCTCTTGTGAGTCCACGCGGGTGGGTACCACCACCCTGCCTATTTCTGCCGTGAAGCAGTAATGCGTTTCGGTTTGGAGGGTGGGGCAGCCGTCGTTACTATACTTGAGACCTTAGAACTTGTATCTCAAGGTGGGTGGCGCATTTACGTTGTGGATGTCTATGGGCTCCAGTAACCACTTAACACCAGGTGGGCTGTGAGCTCGTCCACCCAACTAAGAAATAAAAAATAAAAAAATTAAATATGGCATGGCATAATATGAAATGAATTGAAATCAGATGAGATGATATGATATGGGATATTTTTATGATAATTGATAATATGGAGTGAAATGAAATGAAGAATTTGAGACATTAATCAACTGGGATGAAATTAAATGAAATGATATGAGATGATATGGGACGAAATATAATCTCAGTATGCCAGCAGGAGTGGAGACCGCGCAGCGGAAGACGTAACGTGGGACGCCCCCTGGCTAGATGGTGCGATGACCTCCGCACGGTGGCCGGCAAGAAGTGGATGAGGAGAGCAGCAGACCGGGCTCAGTGGTGTAGATTGGGAGAGGCCTATGTCCAGCAGTGGACGACTGTGGGCTGTTGATGATGATGATGATAATGATGCCAGCAGGGATGCTGCACACCTCCAGCGGTCCGCATACGTGGCATGGGATGATGCCAGGAGACGTCGGGATCCTAACATCTCGGGGAAAAGCGGAAATTTATCGCCGCTTCCAGGTCCTACAAGAAGGTTATTGCCAGAGCGAAGTCGGAGTACGTTGCTAGAGTTGGCGAGCGACTATACAGCTATCCCTCCGGGAGCCGTGCTTTTTGGTCGCTCGCCAAAGCTGCAGAAGGAAACTTTTGCAGGTCTAGTCTCCCACCGTTGCGCAAGTCCGATGATCCTGGCTCACAGTACGAAAGAGAAGGCTGACCTTCTGGTCAAACTCTTCGGCTTGAACTCGACCGTGGACGACGAGGGTGCCACACCACCGAACATCCCCCGGTGTGATAGCTCCCTGCCGGGAGATCTGCTTCACACAGTGTGCAGTCAGGCGGGAGCACCGACTCCTGGACGTCCATAAGTCGAGTGAGCCAGACGGCAGGCACCCCCGCAGTGGTTCTGAGAAAACGTGTGCCCCTGAGCTGACACCTACGCTAACGCGTTTGTATCGCCTCTCTTATTGCACTAACAGGGTTCCGTCTTCATGGAAGACCGCCCACGTCCACCCTATCCCCTAAAAGGGTAACCGATCAGACCCATCAAGCTATAGGCCTATCGCGATAACTTCCTTGCTATCCAAGATGATGGAGCGAATAATAAATACACAACTCCTGAAGTATCTTTAAGATCGCCAGCTGATCAGTGACTGACAGTACGGTTTCCGTCACGGTCGCTCAGCTGGCGATCTTCTTGTATACCTTACTCACAGGTGGGCTGAAGCCTTGGAGAGCAAGGGCGAGGCTCTTGCTGTGAGCCTTGATATCGCGAACAGGGTCTGGCATAGGGCACTTCTGTCGAAGCTACCATCTTACGGAATCCCCGAGGGACTCTGCAAGTGGATCGCTAGCTTTTTGAATGGGCGGAGCATCACGGTCGTTCTAGATGGTGACTGCTCTGATACCATGACCATTAACGCTGGCGTTCCACAAGGTTCAGTGCTCTCCCCCACGCTTTTCATCCTGTATATCAATGACATGCTGTCTATTGATGGTATGCATTGCTATGCGGATGACAGCACGGAGGAGGCGCGATATATCGGCCATCAGAGTCTCTCTCGGAACGTGGTGCAAGAGAGACGATCAAAACTTGTGTCTGCAGTGGAGAACTCTCTGGGGCGAGTCTCCGAATGGGGTAAATTGAACTTGGGTCAATTCAACCCGTTGAAGACACAAGTTTGCGCGTTCACTGCGAAAAAGGACCCCTTTGTCATGGCGCCGCAATTCCAAGGAGTATCCCTGCAACCTTCCGAGAGTATCGGGATACTTGGGGTCGACATTTCGAGTGATGTCCAGTTTCGGAGTCATTTGGAAGGCAAAGCCAAGTTGGCGTCCAAAATGCTGGGAGTCCTCAACAGAGCGAAGCGGTACTTTACGCCTAGACGTAGACTTTTGCTTTATAAAGCACAAGTCCGGCCTCGCGTAGAGTACTGCTCCCATCTCTGCGCCGGGGCTCCTAGCTTCTTCCATTTGACTCCATAGAAGAGGGCCGTTCGGATTGTCGATAATCCCATCCTCACGGATCGTTTGGAACCTCTGGGTCTGCGGAGGGACTTCGGTTCCCTCTGTATTTTGTACCGTATGTTCCATGGGGAGTGCTCTGAGGAATTGTTTGAGATTATCCCCTCATCTCCTTTCTATCATCGCACCTCACGCCATCGGAGCAGAGTTCATCCATATTATCTGGAACCGCTGCGTTCATCGACAGTGCGTTCCCAGAGGTATTTTTAGCCACGTACCATCCGGCTATTGAATGAGCTCCCCTCCACGTTTCCTATGTGTGCTATGAGTTCCTATGAGTGCTATGACATGTCCTTCTTCAAACGAGGCTTGTGGAGAGTATTAACCGGTAGCCAGCGGCTTGGCTCTGCCCCTGGCATTGCTGAAGTCCATGGACGACGGTAACCACTCACAATCAAGTGGGCCGTATGCTCGTCTGCCAACATGGGCAATAAAAAAAAAAACAAATCGCACAACTTGACACCTCGCGTTCCAGCAAGAGTCGTTAAATCACTTACGTTAGATGCGCACAAGATGTTTCTTAGGTCTCTTCGGTTGTCAAGCGGGACGCAGGGAAAGACGTAGCACCGTGCCGAGCGCGTGATTGGTGCGTCAGTCGACCCTTGCCTCCCGCACCATGTTTACGTTCCGTTCGCTCTCGATTACACTTGAGAGAGAGAGAGAGAGAGTATTCTTTATTGTACACCAAAAAACAAATAAACAGTGCGATACATTAAAAACAAAAAAGTACAATTGGCGGTCTTATCGCTAAGAGCGATCTCTTCCATCAGGTGGACAAGAATCATTTGGAAACGAACTACGCGCGGTGTACCATTCCAGTGAAATACATAATAATATACATATAAGTACACATACATATACACATACATATCTCCGTAAATATACATACAATTAATACAAAGTATTATAATATAATAATAATTATTAAAAATAAAAATAAAAAATAAATTTTGCTTGCATTGCTTTGCACTTGCATCTAGTTGTAGGTATAATAACCGGCAAACTTCTTGAGCATTTGTTGACGTAGTGGGGGTAAGTTTGCGCATGGTACACTCACGTGCAAAAACATTACTTACTCTGCGTCATAATGCTATTAAATTATTAAAATCAACATATGTATTTATTTATATATTTATTAGAACATCAACAAAACATATAGGTTAATAATTGTAATAATTTAATCTTGGGGTAAAATAGATATTCCTTCTATTAAGTCAAAACTAGAGCTGTTGCCAGGTCTTGGTTCAGTTGAAGCGAAGCTGGTATTTGTAATTTTTTTTCGTTATCATATTCTTGACCATCATCATCATCACTGTTTTCATCACCCGAGTCGCTATCATCGTGATGAGTCGACATAGGGCTCATCGGCGTAGTTTACAACTCGGTCGGTTCGATCTTCTTTTTTGTCTATAATTAATTATTTTTTGAAGATATTCGATTCGTAGTAATCGAATGTTACTTTTTTCATTTACCAGCTTCCGATTATTTTCTGTTCTTTTCTTCCATCTGAAGCCTAGCTCTTTCATAATTCGTCGTAAGCTTCACTCCGAGCCATTAAAATTTATATCTTCTTTAAATTTTTCGAAGCCTTTCTACGGTACGGAGTTTCGCTGCTTGTTATGTAGTTATTATGATTACATATTTTTATTACAGATTGAACGAAACTATCCATTCCGGTAACTTTCTTCTTCCCTGATCTTTTCTTACCCGGAGTCCGAAACACGGCGAGCAAGCCAGAGCCTTTAGCTTCGTTAATAATGCACCTAACAGTACTCACTGATGTTTTTGTTGCTTCCGAAGTCTGTTTTAATTTTTCCATATCATTCTTCCCCTGTTTTATAATGAAGCAATATACATCGTACACAATTTTTCTACCCTTTCTTTTAAGTACTACACCAGTTTGTCACGGCATAGTGTATGTTTTATAAAAAATCAACAAACACTCATCAAATAGCAATGGCAACAAAGTCCACAAGCAATTATAACAAATAACTTAACGATTAATAACGATAGACTTTTCACTGTACGCAAGCGTACTTTTGGGAGCAAGCGGAATGAGGGCGCGGTGCGGGACGCAAGGCTCGACTGATCTACCAATAACGCGCTCGATACGATTTCCCCTGCCGTTGCGCCTCACCCTCACCACCAAAATGATCTAAAATTCGGTTCTGCGCAGTCAAGGTCATTTGCTCAAGAAGTTTGCCGATTACTATACCCTTTGTTTATATTGAGTTTTTGTTAAGAGTTGAAATAATTATTTAAATTTAGTTTTGTTAAGTGTTGTTTTAAATTTGTTTGCAATGCCAGGACCAAATACCAATGACCATATGGTCGATTCAGTCACTGAGCGTTTTATTATTTACGCCAGTGATGACGGCGACTCTTCCAGCGACGAGAGTTACGTCGAGGATGAGGAGCCAACTCCTTCCAGCAGCTCAGGTGCTACCATAAATTTAATGCAAGGGGTAGCACTATTAGAAAATTATAGTGACGACGGCGACACATAATTTTTAATATTAAGTAATTTTTTTTAAATACACTTCACGAATTCCTGTCTATTCTTTAACTTTCTTCTAAAGGCACATGTTAAAAATAAATTATGGCAAATAAAAAATTAAATTAAATTAAATTGTATGCGGGCAATAAAAGTGACCATTTTTTTGTTGCAATGTGCACTATGCGCGACATTACCCCCACTACGCCAAAACCTTTCCAACTTACGTGCCGCTTAATATAACATTGTCTATGGGTAAAGGTGTTATGCATACCATTCAAATTCACTGCCACAATCGGAATAGGAAAAAAAAATTATTTCCGTATTTATTATCCTAAATATTGAAACACAGTGTAAATCATATATTAAAAACACAGTATGCCTAGTCCTTTCAAACAGGGTTTTGATTATATATTTTGTAACTAATAAATACGTATTATATATATACACACGTATATAATATTGTAGTTTACAAAATATACAATAAAAACATACATCATACTAAAATATACAAGCAGCCTGAAGCAAAAATTTAAATCAAACAAGGTTAAGGTCAAATTTTATGTTTAATGAAAAATTCATTTTACAAA
The DNA here is from genome assembly GCF_030267445.1 of Bombyx mandarina. Classification (NCBI taxonomy): domain Eukaryota; kingdom Metazoa; phylum Arthropoda; class Insecta; order Lepidoptera; family Bombycidae; genus Bombyx; species Bombyx mandarina. Next base: position 8,696,544 of record NC_143212.1, on the reverse strand, counting down.
ATTCATTTAATAAAATATCTAACCAACCAATTTCATTAAAATAAAATACAAGTATTATTTGTAACTTATCTCCTAATCGTAAAACATTGATCATTCAATTTTTTACTGTTTTGTAAAATAATATGAACTAAAATTAAATTCTTAACAACTTCAACTGAGTACACTATTTATAAGGACAGTTATGTATATTAAGAAATTAAAAACAGAAACGAAAGTTTCAATTAAATAAAAATCGCAAATTATATTCACACCAACAGGTTCGTTCCAGATATATTCATGTTTCTAGTGCAAAATAATAAATAAGTTATTTCCTGTATGTACTGTTTAGACACATTTTCATTAATATCCCGACCAGAATCATCACCGTGCCAAATATTCTTAAGAAGGTACAACCTTAATCTAACTCAGTAACAGCTATCACTTTTAATACTTACATCTAAAAGGAAGCTCAGGCTCTAGCACAAAAAACAGTAATGTTAGATTATTAGGAAGCAAAGTATTTTTTCTTTCATGTAGGCTAAACAATAGACACAAGAGCAATTTTTTTATGGATTAAATGTCGTCATTGTTTATTATGTCTATTAACTTTGCTTCCTGTCCGAAAACAACTTGATGTGGTCAACTGTAGCAGGTGTTTTAATAATTTATCAATTCAGATGCGGTCTAATCGCGATTGGAAATAAATTTAACACTTGCTTAACGGTCCGTATTATTGAAAATCGCATAATAATATATTTGACAGTGCACCTGGAATGGTATCGATTTTAATTTATTTATTTTATTACTAAATTTAAGTACAAATAAATTCAAAAATATGGTTAAGTCTTGTTGGGGGTATGAACGTCATTCTTAAAAAAGTTATAGTTCTGAAATTAATAAAATATTTGGACTCTGATGCCTCTATTTATTGTAGTGTAACATTTGCTTTTTAAATTATCAAAAACTTCGAAATTTTATTTGGTTCATATTATCAATTCTCTTCCTAACTACACTTTTCTAGCTAAAGTATTTGTTTGCACTTAGATATGTTTGATTCGTAAAGTAGATCTCAGAAATCTGAAATACGCTTTTCTCATTTTTTATTAGACAAAGCCTTAAACAGCAACAAAAAAAATAATAACTAGATTACTTTCAGTCTACATAATATACTTGAATTTATTAGTGTCTTCTTCCAAGACTTATGTTTCACCTCTACACCACCATCTCTATAGAAACCATTGATAAAATTTTATAGGGTAAGCGATACGATAACTGGCACAAGCATACGTTAAATCTTGGTTGAATATAATAGAAAATTTCACAACAAACAATAATTTCCTACTTTTATAATTTCGATGGACTACATCGCAATACATTCGTACATTGGGAAAACACTTACCAAACCATATGCTTGGCCAATAATTAGTATGGTTTACCCTATTCAAATTTATTAGTATTCTACTAAGACAAAAAATTTGATCGGCATCGTAATCTGCATCAAAATCATTAATAAACTGACATATTGGAGAAAAATATATGGCCCCATAATATTCAATAAAAAAAACTCGCACAGCGCGGCTTAACTACTTTGCACTGCAATGAAGCCAAATGTTAATTGGTACACATTCATTAAAAACTATTTTTAGAGATAATACTTTTTTCTTTTGTTTCCTTCAAACCTATAGTTTTAATCAGGATTAAGTCCTTGTTTTTTTTTCCATTATAAGGACACTTATTAAGGCTCTGGCCAGGATATCCTATGTGTACCTAGGAAAAATTGTAAAAGTAAAGGACAGAATACTTAAAATAGTTGCATTAAAATTTTCATAAAGGTGAGCATTCATTGCACAAATTATTATTAAGTTTTATACATTCATCATTTAAGAATCTATACTATAAAGAATTTAACGCATTTGGTAAAAAATAAACTAAGTTTTAATATGAGGTGTTCAATACATATGAAAAGTTGCAGTTAATCTAGAAGAAAAAAAAGCCATTCGTTAACAAAAATATTTTTCCAAGCATATTTGTCATTGAATAAAAATTAATGCTCATTTTCGTGATCAACGCTCTTCTTGTCATTATTGAGGAACACTCAAGCCATATTGGAATGTTACATTTTATTTCAGTAGAACATAACCAAATTAAATCTCAAAATAACTGGCATGCAAGAGTCAGTGTTGCAAAACGCCCGTGTACGTGTAGATTGCAGTCTAGTGCAACCAGTCTCATAGGACTAATATGCTAATGCAATTGAAAATAAATTTTAATATTAATTTCTCTCCGTCTTTTAGATCTCCTGGCTTCCTCGGCCTATTGCGGTTCAACTGACGGCATGGCCGAACAATTCTTCGAAATGTCGTTTGAAATTACCACAACGCATTGGAGAGCAAATTACTCAAAGTTCGAATTAAACATGTTTATGTTGAGGTCTTCAAAGGTTGCAGTCCCGCTTTGGTCGAGGATCTGTAACATGTCCGAGAGTTCGTGCGGCGCGTGCGTACCTTCGGGTGCCGCTGCCCCGCCCCCCGCCGCTCCGCCTTGCCATGTCCACATGCCTATAGAATAAGATTCATTTTATAATTAAACACGTCCTAATTTTCTTGATCGTACAACATTCCAATAGTACTTAATATTGGGGGAAGGAAAACAAAAAAAACCAACAGAAAACAATATAAGTAGTTTGGGATATATTTATTTATTGCATTAGGCACTTCTGAAAAGAGTCGAACTCATAAACTTTATTTTAAGTAGATTATATTGATACCATAATCCACACATATAGTTGTTTCTTATTATCTTCAGAGTCATTGTAGAAGAGTCGTCTTCTTATTAATTTTCATTGCTTAAAAATATATTATAATACTTACCATGCGTGGGATGAGGATGATGGTTGTGGTGGTAATGTGCGGGTGGTAAATAGGGAGGTGCAGGAGGCGAACGTCCTGGACTGGTGTCGGGTGGCGCACCGGCAGTGGTCTCGCCGCTGTAGGCGTAGCTCTCACCGCCGCCGCCACCGCCGCTCTGACCGACACAACAACAAAAATTAAATCAGGATGCTCGCATCCTGCCGTTTCAGGTGAGAAATATTATTACTATAATACGCTCTTTATATTTTAATATTTAAATTATTTGCGAAACGTGTGTATATTGATATTTGTGCTCTGATTATGACAGAAAAGCTACCAGAACTATTAAGCTATTAAAACGTTAATGATAGTTAAAGCTTCAATGTCATATTTTCACAAAAATGAATTACTAATATTATTATATGTAATAATAATAGAAGTTTTTTTTTGAAGTGAAAACTTCTTTAGAATCGTTGTGATCTCAAACCGGATGCAACGGAAAAAACGACAGGTAAGAGACACAAATACAAAGAATGAGACAGAAATATACATACTATTTAATACAGCGCCATCTGTGAGATTTTTTAATACTAACGTGTGTATGAAAGCTCTTGTAGTGAATTTTAATTTAGGATTATACGTGAAATTAAAATATAAATTCACAGAGGGCGCTACCTTACAATTATTTACTAATGACAAAATTTTACATATACTTAAGACGTTTAGGATAATTGTATTTTAATTTTGGAAGGTTTCACTTCTACCACGTGTGAATTGCACACATTTTGTTTTTTTTTCATATATTTTACCATAGAAGGTGATCTTTATAAGATAATTATGAATAAAATAGTAACAATTATATCTTGTTCTAACGCTATTTTATAATCAATTAATGAGAATGTGTGTGGTAAGTAGTAGTTAACCCACACAAGTTTATTCTGGCTTTAATTACAGTGTGAATACACACTAATGAATGCGCAAAAATATTTCCAAACTAATGTATACTTTACTTTATTTTAAAACAAAGTAAATAATTAAGTAGTCAAGGTAGCGGAAATATTATTGTTTCAGCATATTTTATTAGGAGTTCATCAACTATAATATCGCGGCGTGCCTCTACCTCAGACTATAGAGTAACTTGGTGTCTACAGAGCTTCACTTTTAAATATGAAATAATTATTTTGAGTACAGTACGGTGAAGAATTAGCCTCATAATTGTATTATCACAAAAAATAGAAGAAAAGTGGCATCGATCACCATTAGCAATTGAGTGAATATAAACAGTAGACTGACCGGTCGGAGTGTGGTCCAAGTGGTGTGCGGGGGCGTGTTGGCGGGTCGGTGCGGCGAGTAGTTGGGCGCGTAGTGTGCCGGGTATGCGCCGGTGTCTGCGGGGGAGCGCGCGCCCGAGCCCCCACCCCCTCCCCCGCCTGACACATACACTCCACTTACTTCTGCTGAACATTACAATCGAACAATATTCTATACTTCATATTTTTGTTTTTACTAAATACACACACAATTATTATAAATATTTTTAAAAGACCTTACAAGATAATTAAATATTTTTAAGAGACCTTACAAGATAATTCATAATGAGTTTTTGATAGACAGTTTTATATGAAGCAGAAATAAATTTAATTTTAATGGACATTTAATTTTACAATTATTACTATTGCTTTTATTACGTTTTTTTCATGTGACTGATTCATCAATAACTCAATAACATCAAGAGTCTGCTTTCATTTTTTTTAAATCATACGTGGTTTATTATTAGTTTGATCAATGCTATTTTTAATAAGAATTTCTGTCATCTGTTAACTCTGAGGTATTTTTCCTTTTGAAAGTCGCCTATTAAAAGTAGTCCTCTTGCGTATTGAAACCAAATCGATTACCGATAGCGCGGTTATTTTTACAATCTCATAAACCATAAACAAAACCAATTAACGAAAGTAACATTAAAATCAGATAAAATATGGAAATAATAAACGATTTTTTAACATGGTTTTCTTTCAAATCCTACTTTGCAAAGCCTATGGGCATTATTGCAAAATGTGACATTAAGATATTTAAAAACTTTTTTTATGACAAAATTTTTGACAATTTTTTTTATGACAAAACAAAAAAAAAAAATGACGAAAAAGGGTCAAAATTGATGATTCCCAATCCGAGAGAAGGTGAAAAAAATACTATTTAAATGTATATTTTAGTTTTTTATATTGCACATAATTTTTCAGAATTAAATCAGTTGTCAAATGGTGGCCTGTCTGGAGAAACCGTGAGAAAGAGCTCATCCTTGGTGGTGCCTTTGTCTTAGCTTCTTGATTGGCATAATATTAAGTTACTAAAAGGAAGTATTAGCTTAGTCCTGGTGATAAAAATAATTTTATCGATTCGGATATCGTTTTGGCTTCGGGAAAGGTCCCATTGCAACGTCTATGTAGTGATTAAATCATTGTAATGATTGCCTATTTTGTTAAAAATCATCATTATATAGTTACAAGATAGACAGAGCTGGCAGACTTCAAGAATCTGTGTGATAGTTACCGGCGGGCGCGTGGTGATGCTGGTGCAGCGCGGATGGCGCAGCGGGCGCGTGGGGTGCAGGGGGAGCGGGTGGCGCGGCGGGGTACACGTCACGGTGCCGCAGGTGATAGTCATACCCCTCCTCCGGGGTTGCCTCACCGCCTGAACTCGCCAGCGACCGACTAACAAAATAGTATTATGTACAATTGGTCTCATCACATTATATATTATAGTAAAGCTTCTTGGTGGGAATGCAAAGTGAGAAATGATTTAAATTGTTTTTAATTTAGTGTTTCTTCAGGTTTAACCATGTAATTGTGGGTTTATGAAAGTGCACACAAGTGTGGGAGAATAAAATAAAATATCTAGACATGGCATCTTGGGTTCTTTGAAAAATCTATTGAAATTTCAATAGTTTCCAACCATTTTCCTTGATTTCGGATATTTATTCAAAGTGTTTGAAATTCTTATTAACAGGATCTCCATTGGTGTCTTATTTTATAGAAAATAGTTTTAAACAAAAATAACTTCAAATAGTAATGAGAACAGATAGAATACAGTCATAGACCCTATTTATTACTAACATTAACCATATGATATATTCATTTACTAAGTGATGTGATGTTTCAAAAAATTACTAACTTTGCTAAAGTATTGGTGCATACTATATATTCGACATCGTCGTTGTACGGATTTAAGAAAGCGAACGCTGATGTCCTCAGCCAAACCCATTCTCTGCTCTTCGTTCGAAACCGGTACATCAACGATATTATTTGGCCTTTTAGTTTCAATACTGTAATAAAATGAAACATGTGATTATTTTAAATCAAATTAAAAATAATATTTCATATTTTTTTAAGTATTTTATGTTTGTTACTAATTTTCTTTGATCTATACCTTGATCGAAGTTGTCTCTCATGTGTTGTTGGTCCTCGGGATGATAGAATTCGTAACACAATTTTCCTAAGAGATCGGCAGGGGCATATCCTATTACTTGAGTTGCGCGCTGATCGGCGAATGTAAAGCGGCCGTCAACAGAATGACGGGAAACGAATTCAACTCCACCATTGCATAAACTGTTTTCTGAATTATTTGGGGTCGAAGTTACCTACATAGAATAACCAAGATTAAGAAAAATTTATGTGGTTAAGATAGGTGATTGACATAAAAATATTATGGTAACCTGTAATCGTCCAATAGCTACAAGACAACAATGTGACGAATGGAGTTCATCTTCAACTGGCCTGTCCATTTGCATACCTGGAAACAGATCTATGTCCCAAAAAACATAAAATTGTATCTACACAATATTAAGTACATGACACAAAATAAGTGCGATATACTTATGCGTGTTACCATATATTACCTGTCGGAGGCCAGTTTTTAATATATCCTGTACAATGCACGACAGCATAGTTGTGACCGTCGTGCGATGCGCCGAGCGAGTTGCGCGCTCGCAGCCGGCCGAGGTGCGCCCCCTCCGCGGTGCCGCCGACTCGCATCCGACAGATGAATCCACGACGTGAGCCCATTACTTGCCGCATTGAAGCTATAACGATAACATTTTATAATGAAATCATGCAGTTAGGTACAAATTTTTGAAGTGAAACTTCTAATGGGACTCCCAACAAGGTTGCGTTAAACGTTTAACGCTACCATGGAATAGAAAGAGACAGCGAGAGTGAATGCGTGGCACTCGAACGCATGCGCGTAGTATACCTATTACAGGCCAGCGCGAGCGTTAGCATTGAGTAGCGTCCAATATTATAATGAAGTATTTAAAACAATATATATATTTATTTTTCTATCCATAATTTAAAAGATGTATAATATAAATGTTGAGGATGTCGCATTTCTTATACACAGCATTCCCTATTACAAGAGCAATCTGATTTAAGGATGAAAAATGAAGAAAACCACAATACTACAAATCGAAAAAGAAGTTTCACTTCTCACGTGCACCAAGTTGCAGGCGGTCCGTTTTTTTTTAGTAGACTTGTACGAACACAAGTATTCAAGTGAACAAGTTCACGTACGATTCTACAATGAACGAATAACATGGTGTGATGAAAACGGATTCGAAAAATGTATATATTAACGTGTGTTTGAACGAATTGCGAGCCCAGGGTAGACACCACCGTCTGAATATTTTTGTCGCAAATAAATCATGCGTTCTGGTTTGATGTCTGGGATAAGCAGTTTATGGGATATCACTAAAGGCTTAGATCCCATTTATCAGGTTGAGCGCCAACATTCATGTTGATTTTTATGGAGTCCAGTAATCTCTTAACAAACACCAGCCTCATTTGTGCTCGCTTGCATACCCAGGGCAGTAAAAAGCTAAAATATCTATTTTGTAATAATTCGTTATCTCCTTAGTAGCACTAAACTTTTTTTAGTGTTTTTAGTTTCTAGGAAAAAATATCAAAGCTGTGTAGTTACATTGGTGACCTTCCTTTTTCACAGTTCCAGTCTTCAAGTCTAGTATACGACCCGTATTCTGAGGTTCTTGGGTACTTAGCTGCTCTCGTACTTTTTCGACGTCATCCGGATGCACTTGGTCGTATAAACACGACGAGTACCATTCACCCTAAGACAATCAGAAATAATGTAACAAATGAAATAAATTTACTTTCAAATATTGTATAAGTTTATTCATCATACCTGTGAATAATTTAGAACTGGTGCTATACTGTCGCTAACGTAAATAATGCGACCAGTATCGCAGCTTACTACAAACAAGAAACCATCTGCGGCTTCTAAAATTAAATGTTTCAATTCTTGATCAGTTAAAAACGATGGTTTATATGTTCCATCTGTAGAAGTATTGCCAGTGCCTGTAACAATGGTGTTAGAGCAAATTATGTTTGTGCAGTTGAAGACTTATGTTAGATAGTTTTGATGAAGTTTAAATTCAAATATTTTAAGTGATTATAATACCTCTTAATGCTTTCATGTGAGCTACTGCCATACGCAGTATGGTTAGCTTGTCTGGCTTCCGGGCGAGTGCGGAGCATGTTGGAACCATATCAGATAGTTCCGTGATATACGCCGTCATCTTGTTCCTCCTGCGACGTTCAATCTCGCAATGATTTTCACGACTAAAATTAAAAAATATATATATTTATGTCGATGATGTTCGGGAAGCGATCCACGTCGACTGATTTACCATTACTTAGATGCTGTATATATTACTTGTGTTGATATAATTTTGTATGGATTAACGGAACTTTTCTTTGTAATTATAGTAGTACTAGCGACCCGCCTTCGCTTCGCTTCGGAGAGTGTAATTTATTATTGATTGCTCCACTGTTTAATGGATGTTATTATACATATAAACCTTCCTCTTCAATCACTCTATATATTAAAAAAACCGCATCGAAATCCGTTGCGTAGTTTTAAAGATTTAAGCATACATAGGGACAGAGAAAGCGACTTTGTTTTATACTATGTAGTGATAGTGTATTATAGTAGGGCTATATAATTATAGTGACATTGAGACTACACAAAAAAGGACCATAGGACGTGATAGCGTGAATCGTGGTAACGTAGGACGGTGGTACGCTAGTCGGAAATTTTATATATTTTATAGTGTTGAAGATGTTACTGGTGGAGATTTATGATCGTTGATCTCGAAACGTTGCGAGTTTAATGTTTGCTGGGCGTACGGTGAACTTCACATATTCGTACAGTTCTAAGTTTATATTATAGTTACATTAACATGTCAAAATATTATTTTTTACCAAAATTGTAATGAATATTTATATAGTTCCCATATTTATTACGAGTATTTCCACGAGGAAACTAGTAATGGAATTAAGAAGTGACTATTTTTATTTGCACAAAAGGCCTTCGAAATTGCCGAAATTAAAGTATTACAAAAATTCTCAGCCAAAGATTGCATTTGTGGAAGTTGTTTTAAATAAAAATCATCGCTGATAAGACACGTTTTCAATCACCTCTCGGTATAAGTTCGACAATGAATGGCGTGATTACACAAATCGTTTTATATAATGGATATGTTGTGCTGTGATCACGGTAAATCGCACTTATTGTTAATTTCGTATAAGTTAAACACTGCCATGTTCCACTGTACATTTTGGCTAAATGACAACAGTGGCAATTGATAGTTAACGCGTTTAAAATAATTTTACGTAAATGCAAACATCTACAGTTTTAAATCATTCGAATGAATAATACACGAACCCTCAAACAAACATTCTTTATATGTCTATAGATGTATGATTGGAGGGTTCTTGGGTGAAGTATTGAGTTTTGATTAGGTAATGATTTCTATGTATAATAAAAACGCGCATATATGTACAAAGTAGTAAATAAATATATATGTATAAATATGTAGTAAATAAATTTATTATTATTATTAAAAGATACATGACAATATGTCACCTTGCAAAACGCTCCTTGTCTTGAATATTGTCCTCCTCCATCCTTGTGTATTTTCCACCACTTCCGTCGTCTTCATCTGATCTAAAGATAAAGCGTGGGTTAAAATAATGAACATGATAGGTTAAAATAAAATAAGTATTTATCGAGTGCGAGTATATCACGATTTTATTCGTGCTCACTCTGAACTACCAGAATGTACGCCTTCGTTTCCAAGTCAGAAGCCAGAATTATATACAAGCTGTGTCACTGTGACGAGCCCATCACAAAAATGTTAGAAAGTCTATACTGAAGAATTAATCAAAATAAAGTAGGTACATATTTTTCCTACGTTTGTGAGCAGCAATTCCGCTCTTAATAGTCAAATTTCTTATAAATTATTTTACGAATTATTAATGATTTAGAAACGTATAATTAGGACGTTTTTTGTAAACCATCACTCAGTTGGCGAAATTTACTGTTAAGATGATTTAACTGGGCGTTTATTATTTTCATTTCACTATTCATTCCGACATTTCGACTTAATAGGTTTCGTGGTCACGGACGTCTAATGTGTTGTTCGTCGTAATTCGTTGGTAAGATCCTCTTAGTGTAGATCAGAACCAAAGTAAAAAAAATTGTAAGAGCATAAGATAATAAGATACTGGGAAAAAACTCTTTTATAAAAGGCGTGAGGTTAGCAGAGTTTTCGTTTTCTTATAGTCGTCGTTGAGAACACGCAAGAAAAGTTCGAAATCCCGAACTCCGATAAGATCATTAACTTTACCCTCATCTAAACTTTAGTGTAGGGTTAGAGAAGTTCTCGAAAATACTAGTTCCTGTTTAATAAATTATTGTGTGGTAATAGGAAAATTGGCAAGCAAAACTATTCGGACTGGAAAATCACCTAGTTCAATTTACTCTATCATCAGCAATACATTTTCTAATTATATTTAGTTAATTCAAACACACTTTTATTTTTTATTTTATGGCAATCTTCAATTACTTCTGATTGATGAGACTAGAATTGTAGCTTGAATCAATATATTTATCAAGATAACTAAGAATTCACTTCTTGTTTTATTTTATTTTTAAACATTGATTGTTAAATTTTTATGGTTCTTTTTTGTAAGAACTGAACTTATATTACCATAGTAATAAATTGGACTACTAAATATCTCACATATATAACAGCAGTTTAAATTTACACATTTTTTTAATGTATAGAATATAGTGAACCAGCTTTTGATCTGGTTACCAAAACCCATATTAATGCCTCATCTACTTTGAGACATGAGGGTCAGTCTGTACTGTTAATGGCTGTCCCAGTCTCGAAACTGGGAAGCATCACTGTTTTGCATCAGAAATAGATGGGAGTGGTGGTAGGTACCTAGACAGTGCACACTCACAGAGTATCACTTACTCAAGAGACAATTGTCAACAAAAAAGATGCAAATTATTTTTTATGCTTATTATAATAATATGTTATTACATGCTCGTGGAAGACATTTGTGAACATGCCTTAGGAATTCATGCTTGGTGATGGAAAGTACAAAATACAAGCACCAATAACTTATCTGTAAATCCAGGGGCTTTTAAACTATCCAGGTATTAAAAATCTGAACTGCCCTCTTTTATGAACAGATAAATGAAAATAGGCAGTACTAGGGAGCCCAGAACAGATGTGATTTTTTGTCCTAACTAGGTATTTTTATTTTTCATTATCTATTTTCTGTGGATGATTTCAGTATTTTGGTAATGTCATGTCTGTAGCATAGATATCATTAATCTATTGGAATACTTACGCCTTGTGATAAAATTAAATATATGCGAAAAGATATATTTAATTAACTAACAAATTTCATAAGTTTTGAAGTCATTAATAAGTATTGAAAAGTAGTAACCATAAAAAATAAGACAGCCATATATGGTTTCAAATATTTAAATCTTTATTCAATGGCCACAGATGCACATTTAATTTTGTCAATCTAATATTGTTTGCAGTGAAGATACAATAAAAGTAATTATATATAATATATTTGTAACTCACCCAACACTGCCAGCACGGCGTTTTTGTAAATCCTTTGCTGGGTCAGCCCCTATAATAACAACATCTATTAAGCATGTATTTAAATACATTTTTTGTTGTATGTATAGCCTCAACCCTACTTTTTCTTTACTTTTATGGAATAGTATTGTGCTTAATCTAATCACATAACATCAAGTGAATGTTGAACAACACTGTAATATGTAAGAAATAACAATATGATTACTAAAATCAAGGTCAAGAGAGTAAAAGCATTTGAGCACAAATAGTGAATGAACTGAAGTGTGTATAATAAAGTTTTATTTGCTTATTTTTATATGAATTCCCTAGAATATTTTGGGTTTTCATTTTATTAATAATACTAATTTATATACGAAAGCCTTTGAACTGAATTAAAACCTAAAAGAAATCTGTATTTTATTTCAACCTCATTTTTTGCTCACGAAGAAATACTACGTATACGGTTGTGAGAATTTGCTAAGTTTCTCAAACAACGCGTCACGCGGACTTGTCAAATTGAAAAATAGGTCGATCACATACTGTTTAATTTAACGCGTTATTACAACGGAAATTAATAAACAAAATATAAGAAGTCAATAAGAATATTTCCGTATGCATAACAATGGCTAAAAATATGTTTAATTTCAGTACAAACCGGGGATAGTTGGAGCCACGGCAGACATCGGTCAACAGACTCATTACCATTAGTTCAAGTTTTAATTTCTTTAAGGTTAATTGTAATAAAATATTTCATTCACAATTCTTAGATGTTTCCAACAATTACATAAAACAAATATTTACAATACTTCACGCGACACAAACGCCATTTTCCATTACAACAACCAACAACTTTTAAAATCCGTCAAACAGGTAGTGTTGCTATAAATTTTCTGAAGTAACCACTAACTTTGGCGTTTGATCCTTAGACCATGTGCTGCACATTTCAATCTAGAAAAGCTGCTTAATAGTAAAAATAAAAAAAAGGATAAATTAGCATAAAATGAACCTATCTGAGGAGTTCCTCTATTATATATTATTATGAGTCACATTTTAGATATGGATAAAGTATATTTCAATGCACTTGTTTATCACAATTATGTACGAGCGCAAACGATGAACACATTGTCATATATTTTTAACTACATTCCCCTAAATCAACCGAAATTGAAAAAATAAGCTTAAAAATGATACAGTACTGGTACCAGCCCTGGTAACAGGAAACCTACATTGTTGTCGTAAATAGTCGTAATAACAAGTTTAAACGTAAACGACAAAAAATTATGATTATAGAATAATGCTTCTAAATACTAACTACTTCCGTTTCACTCCCTACACAACAAGGCCATTCGGAAGATTGATAATCCCGTTTTAACGGGTTATTTGACTTGGAACATCGGGACTAATGGAGAGGCTTAGGTTATATCTGTGTTTTATACCCTATATTCCATATAAAAGTTCAGAAAATTGCTTGAGATGCATAGCATAGTTCATTCAAGTTTTTAAGTATTACGTTGACTATATTCCTATAGAATTATATTTATATTTTAACTAGACTATTGTATATTTTAACTAGATTAAAGTGATTATTTATTTCTAAAGTTAAAAACCAGCCGACTAAGTTTTGTATTTTAAAATTTAATTACCTCAAAACCATCAATTTCCTTGGAAAACATTTACGATGACAACACTACCACAGAGCTTTCAATCACACAAACTAAAATGATATTCTTCGCATGGAACTTTTACCTAAAAAGTAATGCATGCAATTTTTTTTTAGTAATATCAAGTACAGGTATCAACTTTATTTCACTTTTGAAGTCTCAAAGTAATAAATTGAGATTTTATTAAACTCAACGCTGTTAGTAATGCCATTCCGAGAAAATGATTGCCATACTGAAAAAAGCGAACAAAAAACAAATAGAAGCAAAAATCTGATGGTGATTAGGCATTGAGCAATAAATTTGTTTGCAGAGGAATATACTTTTGCCAGTATTCCAACTTTTTTACAAACAAAAACTCAATTTGAATTACTATAGTTACTACTATTAAGTGTAGGTATTAATTATGGTACTTTATAATTTGTAAATAGTAGTGTAAAGTTGGCGAAATGTTACTAGGTACTTATTTATTATATTAATCTGTGGCGAAATGTACTATGGCTGTGACTACGGCCCATAGAGTTAGTATTTTAACTGGAGTGCTTACTTCGTTTGACATAAAAACTAAAAATATACTTTATTCCTGTGGATTAAAGTTTATTTTTAAATATCAAAAGATGTAAGGAAAAACGGTCTGAAAAGAGAATGATTATTAAGTGGTGGTGTCCCTCTCGCACATATTACAAACAAAAAGCAGTGTTGCTAGCTTAGTGGATCTTCCACAAAATCTTGTGATTTGGACCCCTGTCTTAGTTATCAAAATTTAGTGGTTAGTGGATTTTCTAGTAGTTTGGAAGTTGATTCTGATACATAATTCTTATTTGTTTAGTTTTACAGGATTTCAAACATTTTATGACAATAATATATCTAAATACATAATATTTTAACGGCTATCTTATGAATACGATGTGACTTAAACTTAACTAGAAAATGTTGCGACAATTTAGAATTTCCATCAACGTCAAAAATCTCATCCTCATGCAAAGTGCAAGCAAGGGTCATTTGCTCAAGAAGTTTGCCGGTTACTATATTAAATTAATATAGCACAGACAAACTCGAATTGGGTCTTATTTTAAGTATTTTTGTAAAATAATCAAAGGTTCCAGCTATCAGAATTTTAGGTTTCACTAGACTTTTTAACAAGCGTTCAACATTAAAACTTTTTATTAAATTAAAAACTGGCAGGTAGTGGTTGAGCTACCGTGTCAAAGTAATTTAAGAGGCAATGAAATGTCTTAAATTTTTTATTATATAATTACACTAATCTATTTTTTTTTTATTATTCAAAATTGTCAATTATAAATCCATACAAATTTAAAACTACAAACTGAAGGCAATGTTTGTTTATTCATAAAATGGAGAGAGAGCACGAAGTGTTATCAGAAACGGGTACCAATTGTAATATAGCCTCGGTATCAGAGACAATGTCGGATATCAATCAAACTAAATTGGACACTTTGGAAAAAAAGGCTGTTCATCTGAGGTTCTGTAGCAATAATTGACTTTATTTTATTCAAGCATTTAAGTAGTTTAATGAAAAGTTGTTTAAACAGAACATAAGACAATTATTTAATAGTAAAATTCAACATCAAAAACGAATTGTTAAAACCATCTGGATTTTGGACACCATTTAAAATTCAAGGACCCAGACCTATAATCTGTAAACTGATTAAACTGAAAAAAATTATCGAAAAACCGGCTTCACGTGTAATATTTTTGATAAAAATATGTTTAAAATATGTTTAAGATATGTTTAAAAAAAACAAATCATAAAAACAACACTAAAGCTTTATTCTGATTTATATTATTACTCTCGAAGGAATGTCGAGATATCAAACTGTTGATGATTGATTATCGGAGCCCAAAAAAGAGAAAGGGTCACTCATTACGAGACGTATGGGTTCGAAGCCTCGTTTTTATTGTTCACTAATTTGCGAATAACGCTAGCTAAATACTTATAGATATTTGATGAAACAACATCCATTTGTTGAAACGACTCATATCTACTCATAACTAAGTACTGATTTAATTTAATATTAGAACGAATACAACACACTTCGTGCCCTTCAAACTTAAATGCTGCTTGATTTGCGGTAGAAACATTCACAGATTTAGGCCTTGTAATGATTTTACAAGTTTTAACCATTTTTCAGACTTGTTTTGGAAAAAGACTTCAAAGCCGCTGATTTGAAATGGAGTTTATTCGTAGCAGCCGCTTTTAGTTTTCGTTATGAAAGTTGTCTACGACCTTTTCCTCCGGCTTTTATGAAAAGTGGCATCAAAGACATGGACGAATTGGTATCTAGATTTCTAAAATATTATTTATTTTTCGTTTAAACGTGAAATCCGTCCAGCACCGAAATCCATCCAGCACAGAATATTACCGAAAGGTTACCGTCGGTCATTTAGGCATTGTTTTTATTTGTATGGCGGGGTAAAGAGCTTTCCATCCGATTGTTTACCTTTTATGTTTTAGTTCCTCCTCCTTGCGTCGATAATCCTCAGTGCTGAGGGTCGTGGCCTCCTCTAATTAACTTTCTCCTGTATTATTTTGCGCCATCCCTGCCTGTCCTCGGCTATGTGGATAGCACCCTTTTTTTAGTTATATCACCCTTAAATACCACAAAACGTACCTACCGGCCTTGAGACATGTTCGCATTGTTTTAAAATTTTCAAGATAAATAAAACAAAATACGCGATATATTTTTTTTGAAAATTAAATCTTAGTTAAAATATAGTTTTCGAGCAAAAAAAACTTCGTACCCGTTCTTGACCGCATTTGATAGGATTTGATCATTATAGTCGTAGTCGTAGTCGTCGTGGCCTAAAGGATAAGACGTCCGGTGCATTCGTGTTGAAGCGATGCACCGGTGTTCGAATCCCGCAGGCGGGTACCAATTTTTCTAATGAAATATGTACTCAACAAATGTTCACGATTGACTTCCACGGTGAAGGAATAACATCGTGTAATAAAAATCAAACCCGCAAAATTATAATTTGCGTAATTACTGGTGGTAGGACCTCTTGTGAGTCCGCGCGGATAGGTACCACCGCCCTGCTTATTTCTGCCGTGAAGCAGTAATGCGTTTCGGTTTGAAGGGTGGGGTAGCCGTTGTAACTATACTGAGACTTTAGAACTTGTATCTCAAGGTGGGTGGCGCGTCTACGTTGTAGATGTCTATGGGCTCCAGTAACCACTTAACATCAGGTGGGCTGTGAGCTCGTCCACCCATCTAAGCAATAAAAAAAAAAAAAAAAATTATGGCGTCCAAGGCTTTTACCATCTTGTAATGAAGCCTTAATGCAAAACTTCATTTCTATGATAGATAGCGGTTCAATTTTTTTGTGATTGTATGAAGCGATGTTTCTGATTACTCAGTTTCGAATTTAACCTTTTTTTTCTTTTTTTTATTGCTTAGATGGGTGGACGAGCTCACAGCCCACCTGGTGTTAAGTGGTTACTGGAGCCCATAGACATCAACAACGTAATTGTGCCACCCACCTTGAGATATAAGTTCCAAGGTCTCAAGTATAGTTACAACGGCTGTCCCACCCTTCAAACCGAAACGCATTACTGCTTCACGGCAGAAATAGGCAGGGTGGTGGTACCTACCCGCGCGGACTCACAAGAGGTCCTACCACCAGTAACTTTTAAGTTACGATCGAATACACTTTAAATAAATGTTATGTAAAATTTCACAAGATTTCTCTAAACGCTTGTTTCAGCTTAGTGTAATCACTGACGTGCCAGCTTTGGATTTGGTGCTACAACAATTGGATAATCTGGAAGCGTTGCCAAATATCAGTGATATCATCGACTTATTGTTTTACGTCCTTGTGCGACTTAAAGAACCAACATTAAAAACAGTACCAACGGATGTGGTAATGTATCCCTCCCCCTACCTATTAATGTAGCATAAAATTACAGAATTTTATTAAACACTAAGTTTCCACTTGGTTATAATTAACTAATTTATGTGTATTATCTATGGTTATAATATTATACTTTCAGCACGAACAAATCTTAGCGATGGCAAATACTATGACGACACCATCGAAGCCGCAACACATTTTTCAAGTTATCAGTTCTAACAAATCTACTGTCGAACTAAAGTGGAAAGAACTGTCCAAAAATCATAATGTATTTTATGCGTATCACGGAAATCGTTTGGAGAACTTTTATACGATTCTCAATTTTGGTTTACAACAGCATTTGAACAAGGTTGATATATGAAATAGCCTATTGTTGTGATTAGCCCACTGAGTTTCTCGCCGGATCTTCTCAGTGGGTCGCGCTTCCGATCCGGTGGTAGATTCTGCGAAGCACTGCTCTTGCTAGGGCGGTGTTAGCAATTCTCCGGTTTGAGCCCCGCGAGCTCACCTACACAAGCTAGGGTACGCTGAAATAGCCTCTCAAGGCTATCAGAATAGGTAGGAAAAAAAAAAAAAAAAAAAAATTTGATTAAATAATTACTTAATTATTTATTAGTTGAATTGGAAGTTGGCGTGACGTATAAACTAAACAACTACGTACAAAGTAACAACTTATAAACTAATTTTTTTTTTATTGCTTAGATGGGTGGACGTACTCACAGCCCACCTGGTGTTAAGTGGTTACTGGAACCCATAGACATCTACAACGTAAATGCGCCACCCATCTTGAGATATAAGTTTTAAGGTCTCAAGTATAGTTAAAACGGCTGCCCCACCCTCCAAACCGAAACGCATTACTGCTTCACGGCAGAAATAGGCAGGGTGGTGGTACCTGCCCGCGCGGACTCACAAGAGATCCTACCACCAGTATTGAGCGTTTATTTAAATCATAAAAGTCGTTACATTTTTTCTAAGGAAATACGTTTGTATGTAACACTTGTTCATGAAAGACTTTCACGGTAAATAACATCGTAAAACAAAAAAACAATCCCATTAATTTTCCATTTATTTGGTTTAAAGAAATAAAACACACCTTTACACAGCGAAAACAGCCTTTACACAATAAAATTGAATCTTAGAACTTGTCTCAAGGTGGATGGCAGTGTTCACGTTATGATATCTATGAACTCCGATAACCACTTAACACCAGATAGGTTCTGATCTTATCTACCCCACTAGTGCAATTAAAAAAGTATAGCATGTAAAAATAATTAATGGGCCCGTCAAATGAATTCGTAGAATACTTCGCTGGGTAATGGAGTATACCTGTCGCCAGAACTAAGTGCGACAATACCTCACAGTCATGGAGGCTTCGGATGGGGGGCGAGTTGTATCGGAGGTCACTTATCTTGTGTAGCCTTGTGCGAAGTGGTTGATGCACCCGAAGGGATCAATTACCAAAAGCCAGTCTCCAATGAAGGTTAGTTTAGAACAGAGAATAGTCAGTAAGTTAGTTTTTTAAGTATTTTTTCTGTGGATACTTGCGAAGCACTTGTTTTTATGGCCTTCTATATAAGATGTGCATGTGGGCCATCACTTGATATTTGGTTATTTGCGGTCAAGGATATCTGCAATTTCAAAGGCACATTCCAGAGGTACAGACAAGACCTTACGATGTGTCGTCTCTGGGCTTCGCTCACTACTTAATACCAGTTGTAAATCTACAAATCCCCACCTCTATTAAAAAGAAGCCAAACAATTCGTCTATCGGACGGAAAGCGAACATCCGTCCGTTCACGGTCAAATCTGCAATTTATTGATGACTAGCGACCCGCCCTCGCTTCGCTTCGGAAACATTAAAACACACATGAAACCAAAAAAATAAAAAAATTTTTTTTTAAAAAAAGTAGCCTATGTTCGTCAGGGACAATGTCGGCTTCTAATGGAAAAATAATTTTTCAAATCGGTCCAGTAGTTTCGGAGCCTATTCGAAAACAAACAAACAAATCTTTCCTCTTTATAATATTAGTATAGACTTCGCTCGTTTGATCACGTGACACTTAAATTACGTTAGCGGAGACCCATGCTCACTAATGAGACGAAGGGTAGCCTATGTTCTGTCTCAAAATTCAAACTACATATTATCATATTTAATTTCGTCAAAATCGTTTCATAGCGTGAAAACGTAATAGACAGATATAGTTACTTTCGAATTAATAATATGAATGGAAAATTACAAAAATCTTTATTTTTTAATAAAATAAAATTAAAGTTTTTTTTTGCACCATCCGATTTTCGAGTAGAGTAGCGTATAATATGCTTTTTGTTGTATTTCAATATACCTAGTCTTGCCATAAATACTGAGACAACGGAAAAAAAAATCTATTGCAAATAACATTTATTACTTTTACAGTGTGTTAGTTTAATACATAAATATAAAACAATTTAAAATATAAAAAGCTTATTCGAAGTGGTCTCCATTGGCTGCAATACAGTCCTTTAAACGTTGAGGCCAGTTATCAATAGAAGCACGCACTCTTTCCATTTGAAATTTTTTCACTGCCAATCGTACGGATTATTTTAGTTTAATATTTTGTTTATTTTTAATTGTAACAGTATTTATGGCCAGACTAAGTATAATAATCACAGGTACAAACCTTTTATAAATAAGTAGGTACAATGGGCGTTCTTATGGCTAAGAACGATTTCTTCTAGACAATCATCGGCCTGACAAGAATCATTTAAGCAAAGAAATTAACGATTTTTTTACTATGAACAATAATATTGAATAAAAGATTTATACTTAAAGATAATTACACACAATATGTTCGCGAATGTATTAATAAAACTTAAAGGGCGATAAATATGTACATCTAATTCTAACGCAACAGAACGTCCGATTTATGGCGTGTAAGTCCAAAATCTCAAAGATGGAGCATTTAAATGTAATAATTTTTTTAAATGTTTGACTCCTATATTTAAATGTCAAAGCTAGCTAACAATGACAACATTAAATCTAAGTCTAC
Source organism: Bombyx mandarina (assembly GCF_030267445.1). Lineage (NCBI taxonomy): Eukaryota > Metazoa > Arthropoda > Insecta > Lepidoptera > Bombycidae > Bombyx > Bombyx mandarina. Next base: position 8,676,203 of record NC_143212.1, on the reverse strand, counting down.
GTATGTACACTTTTACTATATTATATATTTATTGTATTCACGTGACAACAAAATCATGTATTTTGATTTAAAATGTCTATTAAAATTTAAGGTGATGGACTTTATAAAGATGGAAAGACTGATCATATGCGAGTAAATGGCGAAACACAAGTTACCCAATATATTGTAACTAATTGTGACTTAGTGAGAATCCGTTATCTGTTGGTTTACGCGAAACAACCCGCATCTTTGAGATTTCACGCAAGGAATTCGAATAGAAATGGTAGGTTCCGTAAGTTAAACATTTTTAACACGTTTTTATCATCCTGATATGTACCTACTGTGTGTTTGTATGTATCTTTGAATGTCATTTTCATTGATTTCAAGAAGTCGTAAACTGAAAATTTGCACGTACAGCATGGACCAGTGATAATACTACTTTATATATTCGCTATAATGTCCTCATAAGGTATCAACAGGATAAAATAAATTAAGTGTTTTTTGGTTTGATGTTTATGTGTTTTTTTTTTAATTTTTAAACTGTATTTATTATTACATCAAGTACGCACGTGTCCCTATTCTTGTTAGTAGGTACATTAAAATGTTCAACCTGGTTTTATATTAAAAAAGTTTAATTGGTTCCTGCGACTAAAATATCATTTGTTTTCCGATTATTATTTTTTCATTTTTGAATATATTTCAGGTGGTTTTCGTCATTGGCTAACACGTCACAAATTGCTATCGATTCTTCTAGGTTACGGGTTGTTATTGGCTACCATTGGCTTTGCCAACAATCAACCAATACAATATTACTACAAAATTTTGTTTAAAAAAATTGACATGGCTCTAGCTAGTACTAGGGTATAAAAGTACAATAGAATCATGGACTTGGAATTGGATGCCTTTGATTCATTAACTGGATTGGATTACCTCACGTGCTTAATTCATAGTTTTTACAATAATTATGTATTCACTTTCTAATCATTATTTTACAACTTTTCTGTGTTTAGTTGTTATTTTAAAATTTACCAATAAAATTGATTTTAAAATGTTTTATATCTACCGCAATTTCGTCACCGCAATGTAGCTAGATTTTGATATTTATATACAATAGTGTAAACAAAAGATTGAACTGATTTTGGAACAAAAGGTGGTCAGCCAACGTCACGGTGCCCTCGTCATGGACTGAGGACCAGCCATTGTGTGATCTGATTTCCATTTGTCGATAGACAGAATGGCAAAATATCAGTTTTGTAACACACTGCACACGTTATAACGTAAAATTAAATGTTAGTTAATTATTAACGTGAGTAAATTATATTTAGAAGTACATAGTTTAAGGATTTAAAATGTTTTACATTTTACTTTTCTACTATTTAATGTTATCGTTTTCGTGTGCACAAGATCCGGTGGCAAATTTACGTCAAGGTCGTATCATCGGGGTAAGTCCATAATAATTTTTTTAACTAATACGTTCAGACTCTCGGTTCATTAAAGTCGGGTAACGATTTTTAGTAACTTAAATTTTAGGGAACATTCCCATTTCCCTCGTATTGGTTCGCAGTAGAAAAAAAACTTTATTTTCATTCCTACCGGTTTATCCCATTGGTATTTCCCGTGTAAAAGAGTAACAGCAATCAGCCACGAACCTACTTCTAGTCTACCTACGAAGAAAATAAAACATTCGCTATTAACCGATCAAACATACACAGACTTACAGACAGACAAGTCTGTCAATCAGTTTACAGCGTTAGTTCCGAAACGACAATATAATAATTGTCGGCCAAAAATATAACACTCCGTACCTGAAAATCTTCACGATGAACTTAATAGATAATGCAGGCTCAGAACTTTTCGAAATGTGCCGGTAAGAGTAAGAGTTGCGCATTGAAACCCGATCCTATCGGATTAAGGTACAAACTTGATAAAATGAAAACATCTTGATGAAATACTAAATTTTTATTTAAAAAATCGGATAATTTCGAAATGGGCTAAATCGGAAAATAATATATTTGCACTATGTTTGTGGATGTTCCAAATGTCGTTAGAAATTAAAATAATAGTAATTTTTAACAAGTACTTAAAGATTGAATTGATCTGGAAAAATTCTTGTCTCTTTTTTATTACAGATTAAAGTTTTTACTGAAAGCACTCTTACACCTATCGAAGTTTATTATGGTATACCATACGCAATTCCACCTATTGGACGGCACAGATTTTTGGTAAGAAATGAGTTAAATGGTAAAAGCACTGGGTTTATTAGTTAAGGTACCTAAGTATTTATGATTTATTAAACAGTATGTCTTCGTCAATGTTATCGATGCGCACCACCGTGAAGAACAGAGCAACAACAAACAAACAAAAAGTCATTAAAATTTATAAAAGATAAATAGGAAATACATAAAATGCTTGCGTCCAGATGCTTTCACCATTTCTTCTAACTACTAATTTTTGTTTTATTTTGTGTAAGTAATGTGACGATTTAACATTGTACTTAATTTCAAAGGCACCGGTAAGACACACTGGATGGGAACGTACATTTTTTGCCCGTCGTATACCCCCACATTGCCCTTGTGAAGAAGATCCCGATAATGACAATGCAAGTGAAGATTGTCTATTTTTAAACGTGTGGACTCCGCGGGTACGTACTCAATCCTCCAGAACTTAAAATAACGTGTACCTACTTAGTCTGGGTGAAGAAATTATAAATAATAATATATTATTATGCCCAGATGTCTATGAATAATATTCTTTCAGATAGCCCACCGAAGGTGTCGCGTTACCAGTCGTTGTTTTGCTGTACAGTGAATCATGGACTCGCGGTGGGACAACGTTGCCTTGCCAAGAATTAGCTGGCGAAGGTGTCGTAGTGGTCACAGTGTCCTATCGTTTACATCTTTTAGCATTTTTCACACTGAAATCTAAATCGGAACGTGGCAATCTTGCTCTACTGGACCAATACCTCGCTCTTGTGTGGATACGTGATAACATAGCGGCGTTTGGGGGTAATCCCGCAACGATTACATTATTAGGACATTCTGCGGGTGCCGACAGCATATTGTACCATTTGGTGTCACCTCGATCAACAGGTACATCTACGTCTGTCATATACTATCATATCGTATATTTTTTTAGTAACTAACTATGTAAGTCAGAAATCTTAATCAAGGAAAAATGTTAAGCCACAGCAGCCGAAGGTATATCATGTTTGATGGTTGCCTTTAAGTTTTTACTCAAAATGTGCGCTTCAAAATGTAACAAAGATTAACATGAAAATCAGTATTCATTTGACTTCTATTTATTTATTGTGCATCAGTTTATGTGCACTCGGTGACTTCGCAGCGTAGGATAGCCGTTTTACCATAGCAATTCAGACCTCAATCTTGTTTTAAAATGGCTCCGATTACGTATATAATTACTAAGCTGCACTAAAAGTATCGGGAATGGAATATTTCCACTGTTCCTGTTATGTTAAAATCTTTTTAATTGAAAACTCCTTGGTTTTAAAAATCGAATACCATTTATTTATTTAAAAAAAGATTCTCGGTCTTGTCACGAGGTTTTGTCAAACTTGTTTAGTCGTTGAGAAAATGGAATTGACTCGAGAAAATTCAAGAGCGATGATTTATTATGACTTTCGAATTGGTTTAACACAAAAACAGCGTGTTGACCGGATGATTTCTGCATTTGGTGAGGAAGCCCCATCCAAAACCACAATTTATCGCTGGTTTGCTGAGTTTCAACGTGGACGTGTCAAGCTCAGTGATGATCCCCATCAAGGTCGTCCAAAAACTGCAGTCACCCAAGAAAACGTTGATGCTGTGCGTAAGCTGATTGAGGAAGATCGACATGTGACATACCGCGAAATTCAGGCAACTTTAGACATTGGCATGAGTCAAATACAAATAATCTTGCATGAACAATTAGGTGTAAAAAAGTTGTTTTCCCGATGGATACCGCATTCGCTCTGTGAAGAGCAAAAAGCGGCTCGCGTTACTTGGTGCGTCAGAACTCTCGAAAGATTCCACGCAGGATCCTCAAATGCTGTATACAACATTGTATCAGGTGACGAATCCTGGATATACGCGTACGAACCCGAAACAAAAAACCAGTCACGAGTTTGGGTGTTCGAAAATGAGTTAAAGCCAACAAAAATTGTTCGTTCACGGAGTGTTGCAAAAAAAATGGTGGCCACGTTTGTCTCCAAAACCGGCCATGTTACGACTATTCCTCTTGAGGGACAAAGAACGGTTAATGCAGAATGGTATGCTAGCACTTGTTTGCCACAGGTCGTTTCTGAACTCCGTAAAGAGAACTGCAACCGCCGCATCATCCTCCATCACGACAATGCGAGTTCTCACACCGCGCACAGAACAAAAGAGTTTTTAGAGCAAGAAAACATAGAATTATTAGACCATCCGCCGTACAGCCCCGACCTAAGCCCTAATGATTTCTATACTTTCCCTAAAATAAAGAATAAATTGCGTGGACAGAGATTTTCATCACCTGAAGAAGCTGTGGACGCCTACAAAACAGCCAATTTGGAGACCCCAACTTCCGAATGGAATGGTTGCTTCAATGATTAGTTCCATCGTATGGAAAAATGTGTCAAATTTCGCGGAGAATACTTCGAAAAGCAATAAATACATTTTTAAATAGTAATGTTGTGTCACTTCGTTAATTCCCGAAATTTTCAGTGCCGCCCTCGTATGTAGCTCTAGCTGGGCAATGAGGTCGTCTATGAAGATACAGCAATTAAAAAATTAAGCAATTAACACACACACACACCAGACATTCAACAAATATATTTTACGCCGGTAGAGAACTAGTGTCGTAGGGTGGCGTAGTGGGTTTATAAGGTGGAATAGAAATACACCTTGCGATGACTGAAAAGCTTCCAGTGTCTTTCAACATTTCTATATCTAGGCGGCAACTTAACTACTGTTTTCGTGTCAAATCCCCAAACCAAGTTTCGGTCACCGTAGCAACACTTTGTGATTTAAGAAGAGGAGTGCCTATCCCAGAAAGAACTTTGTGAACGAACACCCGAATTACAGGCTTATCCTGTAATAATAATTTAATAATACAAATTCTTTCAGGTTTATTTCATAGAGCGATTTTAATGTCTCCGCAGTATATTTGGCAAACAATCGATGAGAAATCGACCAATAATCAGACCTATAGAATTTCTCAGGAAATAGTAAGGGTACTCGGATGTAATGACAACGGGGAAAGTGATATTATTAACTGCCTGCAAACTCGCCCGCTCTCTGATATAATAGCACTCTATCCGGTAATGTTACATACATATTATTAGAATACCTAATATACATAACAGAGGTATTGTCTATTAGTGATTCGTTTTGATGTGATTATCGCTAAATATATGACATTTATCGCTGTTATAAATCGCGCACCATCGAAATAATAAACGAACTATTATTAATTTAAACTAATATTAAACGATATATTATTTGTTTGATATTATTTATTAAATATTAACACAAATACAACAGGAACAAGCGATTATGTTCGTTTATTATTTATTCGTCAGACAGCAACTTGACTGTGCATCTGGCATTAGTATGAGTAACAATGCTTTTTCATCATCAGATGGCCTGTAACCTCATATGTTAACAGGACAATAAATAATACGATTTTAGTAAATAAAAAAATGTAGATATTACATTGTTAATTAGTAGCATCATTGTAAATTCTTAACACATTGAGCGCCGTGTAGGTCACCGCTGCCCTACGTGGCGCACTCAAGTTATGATTTCTGTTACTAACCCCCCTAGATTGTCGTAACTTTTTCCTTCTATTGTATTCAATTTATGTTTTAGTGTTTTAAGGTCTCCTAGAAATTGTTTCATTCTCAGTATATTCGGATTCGTCTTTCTCAGAGTCTACTAGATATTTCGGCAACTTAGTCAACTATACTGAGACCTTAGAACTTATTCTCAAGGTGGATGGCGCATTTACGTTGTAGATGTCTATGGGCTCCGGTAACCACCTAACACCAGGTAGGCTGTGAACTCGTCCACCCATCTATGCAATAAAAAATATATACATAAGTCACAGAACAGGTATCCCTGAAGAGTGCGCCACGTAGGGCACCGGTGACCTACATGGCAGTCAAAGGGTTAATTACTAGTGTGTTGTAAACCAATATCGGTGCTTTTAGAACAAAAGCTGGAGTAAATATTTGCACCCGATCCCGGACGACTTCCTGCCAGATTCCGAACAGTTCTTGCCCGTTTCATTAGTAACAGCATTATCGCAGGCGAAAAGAAAACAGAAGCCGATTGATCTACTGTTGGGTACAAACGACATTGATGCCCTTAACTACAATGGTTTGTTTGAATCGCTTTGCTATACACACCTAATGCATTGTAATTCTAATTACATTTTTCTAATATTTAGGTACTAAAAGTCATGATGGTTTTTTTTTCTGCAGATGAAACATACGCGGAGTTAAACAATCTTAGTCCTCTACACATTTCTAAGATTGCGGATTCTCGAATCATACCTAAGCTACTTCAAATGCTGTCGTTGGGAGCGGCTGAAGATTTCCCGGTGGTAAATTTTTATTACTTCAAACATCAAACTAATTTTGGTATGAAATGTCCGTTTTAGTGAACTTGGATTTAGAGTATTGTTTTGATATTTATTCTGGGTTCGGTAATTACGTTTTTCGCTTGAATTAACGTAGAAAATGCACTATCACGATACACATTCGATCCAAAATCTCTTCGTGGAATACGGCCTTATACAATAGAATTGAGATTTTTTTTTATATTTTAAGGTGATGTTTTATTTCAAGTATTCACTAATGACTGTCAGCTCGTCTAGAACAATGAAATTATCATACCAACAAAACTACACTTCAAAGAATAAAGACAAAATTAAAAGGTCTTTGCAATTTAATTCTAATATTTTTAAATCATTATCAAATTTCTGCCATAATTACCGATGCCCTAAGATGTTTTTAATACGCTTTTATTAGCTTCAGACGTTGTATGTATGTTTGTAACGGAATCTTTGAACATGATTTGATTTTGACCCCCTTAAAAACGTCGGATTAACCCGAAATTTGACTTAAGGACCGATGACAAGTCAATACTAAAAAAAAATTGAAATAAATATATTGAAAAAATTGAAATTTTTAGTTGAATTTCAATTTTTTCAAATTTTTTTTAGTGTTGAATAGTGAAATGACAAATAAATAATAGTTTTAAAAAACCAACAAAATACGCTTTTATAGAAAATCCAAGTAAAAATAGAACGCTTTTTTTTACAATAAAATCATTTTTTCTTACACTATTTTTAATTCAAATTTATTAAAATTTATTTTCTATTTTTACTTGGATTTTCTATATAAGCGTATTTTGTTAGTTTTTTAAACTATTATTTATTTTATGTTTAACTGTTACGCTTTTGTTATTGACATTTTAAAGAGAAAGAAACACATTCCATGTTTTTACATTAATAAAACAATCATACATCAATAACTACCAAACAAATAAAAGATTGGCAAATAGACTAGAAATATAATACATAGTACGTAACTGTTTTTTTATTATTGCAGATTTATATCTAGATTTAATCAAGGTGCTGTAATTAAATAAAATACTGGTGGTAGGACCTCTTGTGTACTGGTGGTAGGACCTCTTGTGAGTGCGCACGGGTAGGTACCACCGCCCTGCCTATTTCAGCCGTGAAGCAGTAATGCGTTTCGGTTTGAAGGGTGGGGCAGCCGTTGTAACTATACTGAAACCTTAGAACTCATATCTCAAGGTGGGTGGCAGCATTTACGTTATAGATATCTATGGGATCCGGTAACCACATAACACCAGGTGGTCTGTGGGATCGTCCACACATCATACAAAAAAAAATATTTTTTTTGTATGTATTTAAGTTATAATATTTTATGTATTTAAGCGGTGACCGGTGACAATAAATTCAATTTTAGCTCGTAAAGGCCATCCGTTGGGAATACTGGAATGATGTACCTCAGAGGCTGACTAATACAAATGAAGCCATAGAAAAAGTTGCAAAACTGGAAACGTCGGCTAAATGGGACGCCGGCGGTGCACTCCTGGCCGCTAGAATAGCCCGCATCGCGGCTCGACTATATGTGTACAGGTATTCTCAGCCAGGAGGAGTCGATCTTTACGGGCGATACATGAATTTTAGCGGTAGGTATTTAAAGTTGTTATATATTATTTATTACTGGTGCTAGGACCTCTTGTGAAACCGCACCACCGCCCTGCCTATATCTGCCGTGAAGCAGTAATACGTTTCGGTTTGAAGGTGGGGCAGTCGTTGTAACTATACTGAGACCTTAAAAGTTATATCTCAAGGTGGGTGGCGCATTTACGTTGTAGATGTCTATGGGCTCCAGTAACCACTTAATACCAGGTGGGCTGTGAGCTCGTCCATCCATCTAAGCAATAAATAAGAAATATCCAGTAACATTGCTTTACTTTAAATAAAGAAGGGGCAGCAGCAGAAATATAAATTCTGCAGCCGTAACGGTATAGCTAGGTTCCGGTTGTACCAATCGTGTTGTGCTTTATAAAGTGAACTGTACCTTAAAATTTACACGTGGGTGAAAACAATGATTGAGAGACCGAATTCGTGAAAATAAACGTCCTGTCTGTTGTCGTTTGGATACTTTTATTGAGACAGTGATATGTTTGGTGAGTGAGTAGAGGAGTAAAATGACTTGAAATTGCACAGGACTAGGTAAAGAAGACAGGCGATCTTCATTTCGGAGGTCATGAATCGCTTAGGCGCGATATTCCAAACTTCGGAACTATTGTTTTTAAAAGTAGAAAATATAAATTTAGTTAAAATTAAATGAGGCCAAAATTTACTCGCATATCGTTAATTTCAGGGGCAACGCACGGAACGAATCTAGTATCATTACTAGGAAACCCTATGATAATGCAAATAGCCCGTCGACTCGCAACAGCAGATGAAAAACAGATTTCATCTCTATTTAGAAAAATAATCATCAATTTTATCAAACACGGGTTCGTATTGTCAATATAAATGTTGTTTTCTGTAAATAAATAATTTAAATTAAATACCACTCGAAAGTATGCGTATGTCCGTTAGGTTTTTCTCTACAAGCGATAGTACTAGTCGTTATTGTGTTGCAGCGAGAACCAGGTTTTATAAATTTTATAATGAGACACGCATTGGTCGTGGCAAAGTACTGAAATATAGAAAGACATTTGTATAAAGGATTTCAGGACCGGTACCAATTTTTCAAATGAATTATTGACTGACTACCTCGATTGGCTTCCACGCTGAAGGAATTTCATTGTGTAATAAAAATCAAACCTGCAGAACATATAATTTACGTAATCACTGGCGGTAGGGTGTCTAGTCAGCCCGCATGGGTAGGTACCACCACCCTGCCAATTTCTGTCGTGAAGCAGCAATGCGTTTCGGCTTGGAGGGTGACGCAGCCGATGTGCTGTAATAAACTGAGATTTAGAACTCATGTCTCAAGTTTAGTGGCGACATTAACTGCATGTCTATGGGCTACGGTAACCACTTGACACCACGTGGGCCGTGAGGTCGTTCACCTATATAAGCAAAAAAAACAATTTGTATTTTTTTATATTGTTTAGATGAGTGGACGAGCTCATAGCCCACCTAGTGTTAAGTGGTTACTGGAGCCCATAGACATCCACAACGTAAATGCGCCACCCGCCTTGAGATATATAAGTTCTAAGGTCTCAAGTATAGTTACAATGGTTGCCCCACCCTTCAAACCGAAACGCATTACTGCTTCACGGCAGAAATAGGCAGGGCGGTGGTACCCACCCGCGCGGACTCACAAGAGGTCCTACCACCAGTAATTACGCAAATTATAATTTTGCGGGTTTCATTTTTATTACACGATGTTATTCCTTCTTCAAACGAGGCTTGCGGAGAGTACTTTATGGTAGGCAGCGGCTTGGCTCTGCCCCTGGCATTGCTGACGTCCATGAGCGACGGTGACCGCTTACCATCAGGTGGGCCGTACGCTCGTCTGCCTACAAAGGCAATAAAAAAAAATCCTTCACCGTGGAAGTCAGTCGTGAACATTTGTTGAGTACATATTTCATTAGAAAAATTGGTACCCGCCTGAGATTCGAACACCGGTGCATCGCTCAACACGAATGCACCGGACATCAGAATCTTATCCGTTAGGCCACGACGACTTCAAAATATGCTTGAAAAGCCATGTAAATTCCAGATACCCCGTCGAAGACGGTAAATGGCGACAATATATGGTGGGCGATGCTCATATTTATATTATATCTAATGGAAAGTACTACAAAAGCTATAACAACGATGTCGAATTTTGGTTGAAATATCTGCCGGAATTATCAAACTTAATTTCTAAACCTGATCAAACAGAACAGCTCGCCTTAGAACAAGGTAAACGGCTATTTGCTAAGATTTTAATTTTCAATTGCTGTTGTAAATAGAGAGAAATCGAATTCAATTTCTTTGAATGTCTCGTTAGTTGAGCGATGCTGATTTCTCTCACATGGGGTCCGGCCTTTATTTGATTTCATGTCTTAAACTAATATGTCAGCTTATAAATAACAACAAATAGGGACACTGAATTTGGAACCTTTGAAGAAAAGTATTTCAAAGATACCGATAAGGCTTAGTATTTTGACGGATTTCAACGTTTTGATGATTAGATTCATCTCAGTTATGGAATGGATATAAGTATTTATTATTACAAAATCAGACCCACAAAAAAAAATCGTAATTCTAAATGTTTGAAATAAAATAAATTATTGCTATATTGGAGCTATTTTATAAGAGTTAATTTTATTGTTGATTGTACTGCTTGCACGCGTTATCAATGGTGAGTTAAAATCGGAGCTGTTTCTATGACAAGAATTTAAAAATGTTTGTGGTACTTGTCATCTTGATGATGACTTAGATTATGGAGGGCAGAAGTAAGGAGCACCACCTTATATAGGGGACAAGTTGAAGAAGTATTGTATAAGCATTGTTCGAAAACTCTCCGAAATAGCGCTAGTGTAGGAAATGATATAAATATTTTAGCAGTTTTAATTTAATTAAGCAGTTTTAAACAGAGTGAAGTGTGCTGAATTGAAAAAAATAATATTTTGCGTGACTTACGTCGCTTAAAATTGAATAATACACTATTTAAAATCTCAACACTAATATTTACTTAGATTTTTTTTAATTCCTTCTTAATTTAGTATCCGATTCTAATAGTTCATGGCGTTGTTTTTAAAATCTTTCCACTGGCTACTATGGCGCCCCCTAATTGCATCCCTTTCACAGAACACTTTATAATACACTGCGATGGTCGTCCTTACTTCTACTCGCCATAGTTTAGACTTTTGATGAAATAAAATGTATGGTAAATGATCAACTCAATCGATTCCATGAATATTTCTTTCTTGATCTTGAAAAGTAATGTTTATTTCAGAGCCACAGGCACAACAATTTTCGCTATTGGATAAGTTAAGTTGTTAAAGGCAAATGAGCCGATTATGAGATGTCGATTATTATATAATAGAATAATTTCATTTTATATATTTTGACTTTAAGCTAAGTATTTTAACATGGAAAAATTACTGATGATATCTTACATTTTTCTTTTGTTTTGTTTTAGAAGAAAGCCGGTTACGGGGTGGTGTGCTTGCAATGTGCGGAGTTGCTGTGTTTCTACTTCTTTTACTAAGTGTAAGCGCTATACTTTTGCGCAGGCAACATTCCCGTCGTTATTCAGTTTCCGATGAAACACTTAATAATTAGTTTATCTAGATATTATAAAAATAAATTAATGCGATATGAGACTATTTTTATTGTTATTATTCGATGAGTACCTAGAAATATTTAATATGACTATCTATAGGTAAGGTCTCATAATATATATTATGCTGTTACCCGCAATGTCCGGTCGGTCGGTCGGTCGGAGGACTTCGGTCCGAATTTCGCCAAGCCTGGCGGTAGTTATTCGCACTGTACGGCTAAATTTGAAGCAGAAACATCTTTCTTCAATAAAAATGTTTTTAAATGTTCATTAATTCTTCAAATCTTAGTGAATCCGAAAATCTTATCTTCATTCTGTTTTAGTTCTTTGAAAAGTGTTTCGAAATGGTTGCCCGGATCTCGAGTTTGCAAATAAGGATGCGCCCAGTACCACTTCCTTTTTTCTTTTCGTAGCGTGTGTCAATGTAGTATAAAGCTACAACATTCCACGTCCGTCTATCAATATGACCGCAAATAGAATCGGCTTGGCTCTGCCCCTGGAATTACAGGTGGTATGCTCGTCTATCTACAAAGGCAATAAAAATAAAGGCAAAGAGTAACTGCTTAATTAAGTGTAGTGTACAGTATAATTTTTCAGTTTGCGGCATATAATACCTATACTATATACCGCGAACTGCGTATGAGTTCTTTAAAATTAAAGTAGCAGTTACTAGATTAATTTTTTGGAATATACTGCGACACTAAAATCGGATGGTTTTAAAAATTAAGGGAATAAACTAAATTATGAAAAAGGCAATGTTGACAAAACAAAATTGTTTGAGATGATCCCGTCATCTCCTTTTTATCATCGCACCTCCCGCCATCGGAGCAGAGTTCATCCATATTATCTAGAACCGCTGCGTTCATCGACAGTGCGTTTCCAGAGGTCTTTCTTGCCACGTACCATCCGGCTATGGAATGAGCTCCCCTTCACGGTGTTTCCCGAGCGCTATGACATGTCCTTCTTCAAACGAGGCTTGTGGAGAGTATTAATCGGTAGGCAGGGGCTTGGCTCTGCCCCTGGCATAGCTGAAGTCCATGGGCGATGGTAACCACTCACCGTGGGCCGTACGCTCGTCTACAAGGGCAATAAAAAAAAAAAGATAATACATAGATCAATTATATTGATAATTGATTTGCATATAGTAAAAACACTTGTCATAAATACCGCTTTTTCTAAATGGTGTAATACAAAATAAAATAGTTCGACTTAATCTAGTTTTAAAAATTATAAATTTTGGCGCATTAGAAGAGAAATACTTAGTCTGGCCATAAGTAAATACTGTTACAATTAAAAATTTAAAAAAATCTATTGCAAATAACATTTATTTACTACTTTTACAGTGTGTTAGTTTAATACATAAATATATAACAATTTAAAGTATAAAAAGCTTATTCGAAGTGGTCTCCATTGGCTGCAATACAGTTCTTTAAATGTTGAGGCCAGTTATCAATAGAAGCACGCACTCTTTCCATGGGAAAATTTTTCACTGCCAATCGTACGGATTGTTTTAGGGACTCCAAATTATCATGGCGTCTAGAGCAAGCCGTACTCTCTAAAACTGACTATAAATCATAATCCAGCAGATTAAGATCGGGACTTGACGACGGCCAGTCTTCAGCTCTGATGAAGTCCGAAACGTTCGTTTCCAACCAAGGCTGCATAGACCGAGTTTTATGACCTGGCGCCGAGTCTTGCTGGAAGGACCATTCTTGATTATTAAACATGATGTTGTTAAGGGGCTTCACTACCTTCTCAAGAATGGTATCTTGATATACTTGTGCCGATGTTTTGATACCTTTTTCACAAAAGTATGACTCAGTCACTCCTTCATAGCTAATACCTCACCAAACCATCACTGAAGTCGGATAGTGCCCACGTTGCACTCTGTCGACTAATTGTGAAGCTTCCTTAGAGCTTTAAGCATAAATACGGTCATTTTGTTTGTTAAAATGTTGCTCAATTGTAAAAAAATTCTCATCCGTAAACAAAATTTTTCTCTGACCTCCCTTTGCGTACCGCTTCAGTGGTTGTTTCGATTTTACCACCCTATTCTCTTTTAAATTATCAGTTAAGAAATGACCAGTACGTCTCTTATAGGCTGCAAGTCCTAAGTGATCCTTTAAAATACGCGACATGGTTCTAGGTGCTATCTTCATCTCCCGAGATAAAATCTTTTGCTTTCGGACAGGATTTCTTCGAATTCTTTCCCTTACTGCTTTGACCACCTTTTTCGTACGAACACTACGTGGACGGCCAGATCTTTTTCTGTCACAAACAGAGGAGGTCTCATTGCACCTAATAATAGCCCGGTACACAAACATTTTACTAATTCCAAGCGTATGCAGAGTTTTAAAAATTGCATTTAGCCCCATACCTACTTTGTGTAATGCACTCACAGCGATTCGGTTCTCTTTATCACCCCACTCCATTTTAATATCGCAAAATATTGTACAATGTATTGGCGCCAAAATGAAAAAACTCAATGAGCAATCATAATATTATAAAAATAACAGATTCTAAATTCAAATGTAATATTTGGTTTATTTTTAATTGTAACAGTATTTATGGCCAGACTAAGTATATGGGACAGCAACACAATGTTTAGTAGGATAAAAGTAAATAGTAATAACGAAGAGGTTTGAAAGGCAGGTTTTCAGAAACTTGCTAATCATCTATTTAGTATTCGTAAAAGTGTGTATTGTGAAAGTGTATATTCTTAAAACTTGTGTTATAAAGTGGAACAAGTCGATAGACTTGAATTCATGGGTTCCTCCAAAAAGTCCATTGAAATCTTAGTGAATTCCTATCTCAGTAAATGACCACCATTTTACTGAGATTATATTTCACCCCATATTATCTCATCTCATTTCATTTAATATCATTTCATTTCATTTCATTCCTTAATATCATTGTTCATAAAAATAAGAATATAAATTAAAATAAGACATGAATTAAAGGTCTTAGTTACCAGGTCATAAAATCTCTTAATAAAATATATTTGTTATATGCATGACTTATTGGCGGGAACGCGAGGAGTAAAGTTGCGTGATTTGTTTTATTTTTTCTATTAGTGTTTCTTCAGGCTTAAATGCGTAATAAGGGTGGTTTATTTACTGTTTAGTATCTGTGAAAGTGCACAAATGTGGAAAAATCAAATAAAGCCGCTGAACGTAACTTCTCGGGATCTTCCAAAAAGTCCACTAAAAAGTCTCCGTAAATGACCACCATTTTACTGAGATTATATTTCATACCTTATCATCTCATCTCATTTCAGTTCACTTCACTTCATGCCATGTTTCACATTAATCAACTTCATTTCATTTCACTTCATATTATCATTTTTCATAAAAATTATGGAATATGTATTAAAATAAGACTTGACCTAAAGGTCTATGTTACCAGGTCACAAAAACCTTTAAAAAAATTAGTAGGTATTCACATTTAAGATTGATAAACATATTAAGTGTTTCTATGATTGATAAACATAAACATACCTAAAATTCATACAACTACCTATTTTCATGTTTAACAAGCTGTAAAACTAATTCATCCACACCAAAATGGCATTAGCACTTCAAAGGAGAGCAAATGTAAGTATTGAAAGTTAATTGAAGACAACGCTTTGACAAATGTTTGGTTAGGTAGATCACAGTAAATATTGGAAAGTTACATGTTAAGTACATTTCAGGTACGATTACCTCCAGAAGTCAACAGAATCCTATACATCAGGAACTTGCCCTACAAATATCCGCTGAAGAAATGTATGATATCTTCGGCAAATATGGCGCAATAAGACAAATAAGAGTGTAAGTTTGTTTTTACTAATTGTTTAACGTAGATCCTACGTAGCTAAACAAGTCCACTGACGATAGGATATCAAGCGGTTAATGAAGCTCCTCTACTCACAGGGCATTCCTTTAACACCGCAAAGCCGCAGATATGTTAGGTCTTAGGTCAAGGTCCCTGTAGAACTGGAGTAATCTCCTGTAATACTTTTCTAAACATATTTATGAGTGATTTGATGCAGAAATGGACAGGAAATAGTCGTATATAACCATACAGATGCATAACACAACACACAATAGATTTACATTGATAGCACTAAAGAAAATTCCCCCATTTGTCGAAGTTTGTCGAGTCGAATACTCAATTCTATTGTATAAAATCAGAATGTATCTGATGTGTAATCTGATGTTTAAATTCAGATGCCATTGGTAGTTTCTACTTGTGAGAGCTCACAGCAATAAAGCATATTTATTTATTTTCTGATTTTCTTTTATCACAGTATGTTAATAGTGAATTGTGAAATTTGTTTGTGAGCATAGGCTCTATGTAATTATACTTAGACAAATTGCTAGAATTTTTTGTAAAGCTATGAAAAATCATTTTATGAAATACACTATTATTGAACCCTCTCTATTGATAAAGCACATGATGTACCTTCTATCAAGTGAAGCATTCAATTGGTCTTTGAATACTGCAGACACTTACTACTTTTGTAAGGAAATACATATTTCATACTTGTTAATGAAATAAATTCAATGATGAAAGAATAACATTGTATTTAAAAAGGAAACCTGCAAAATTTATAAATATTCATAATTACTGGTGGTATTGTAGCCTTAACAGGCAGAAAGCGTCCTGCATATTTTTCTGCAACAGATTGTACTTTGAATGGTAAAATTGCTAGTTTTAACAATACAACTAACTTTTCAAGCTTATGTCTGGTGTGTAGCAGCATTGTGAGATTGTTAACTTTGGGCTGTGTTAACCATTTTCCACCAGGTGGATTCCGAGCTCATTTTAAAATCCAAGCAATAGATAATGAGATTTAAAATATTTAGTTGTGAAAGACTGGAACTCTTTTATCAATAATTTTATATTAAATTACCAAAAATATAGTTAAATTTGTCTGGCTATTTAAATTAAGAATAAGTAAGTCATAGTAATGAAGTGTGATTATGTTAATTAATGATATGATTTCTTTCTACTTGTTTGGTGTAGTACTTGTGGTACTTTCTACTAAAAATTCATAAAATTGACATTTGATTTACTTTATATTAACCTAATAAGAAAAATATTTTTAAAGCAATCATTTGATTTTCAATTTCAGAGGGAACACTCCAGAAACAAGAGGCACAGCATTTGTTGTTTATGAAGATATATTTGATGCAAAAAATGCCTGTGACCATCTATCTGGTTTTAATGTTTGTAACAGGTATCTGGTTGTACTCTACTATAGATCCAACAAAGCCTTTAAAGGTATTGATATTGATAAGAAACAAGAAGAAATTGATACATTGAAAAAGAAATATGGAATATCTAGTGAAGATCTGCGTAAATGATAAACTATAAAATATAAGTTTTTTTAAGTACAATTGTTTTTAATTATTTGATTAGTATAGCTGTGTAGATTTTAAGCCAGAGAACCTATAAAAATCTTATCATTAAATAATAATGTACCAACGCGCTTTCGTAATGTCTTCCACGATAAAAACCATAATTTTTTTATTTAGTTTTTAATTCTAATCGAAATAAATCCTGTAGAATTTATTAACTTGCGTATTACTGGTTGGACAGGTTGAAAGACCAGGTACTGGTACCTGGTCTCAACCTGTCTTTTCAGCGCGAGAGTCACGTTCTTCCTTACACTAGGCATCATCCTCAGATGGATGATATTCGATCTCTACATTAACGGCCGTTTTCAATAACCTATCTATCCCTAGTTTCGGTTACTAAAGATAGACAAATCTATATTTTTGTCCTTACTTACGTTCCAATAACCTATCGACGGGCAGCAGTTCCTATCGGATTTATTTATCCATCGTCGGGAGGACGGATAGCCTGCTAAAGATAGAACGCTCATACAAATCGTGCTTACTTCCGTTTCAATATGAGTTTTAAGTAACTCTCCGGTAGGCGGCGCTATCTCTAGTATGGGCATTCGCTTATCTGTCAAAATCGGCCGGTTACATGTTTATCTCTCGAAAGTAAATCGCTATAATTTAATAATTGTTTCTCTTCATATTGGCATATTGTAGCAGTGATGATAGTGATATGGAATTATTTCAAATGATAATGGATTGTGATGCAGATAGTGATAGTGAGGCCGATATCATATGGTTAGGAAAATAAAGATCGTCTGAATTACATGGCGAAGATCAATAATTACGAATTTGACTATAGATTTCTGAGCAAAGGTGTTGTGAATGAATTGATTAATTTAATGAGACCATATTTGAGTGTAACGGCAAAAAGGTAAGATAAATTTTAACCATAAAAGTACTCGTTATTACAACTTATATTTGTTTATAGCAATAGCAAAATTATACCTAATTTTTGTTGTGTTACAAAATCACACTCAACAGGAATTCTATAATACTGCTGGATTCCCATGGTGCCCTAAATGACATTCATATACTAATACAATAACCTGGTAGGCTATTTACCTTCATTCTTATTACACACTGATACCTCTACATTTTATATTTGTGTTACAGATTCAAATATAGGAGAGGAATTTAGAAATAGAAAAAGAGTATTTTGAATGTGTAATTTGTGTGCAATGCATCATTGATGTTTCAAAATGTTGTTGCTTGATGGCCTGGGTCTGCTCATGATACAACTATAATTAACCATTCCGATTGAAAAGGTATTTCTTATTTATATTACCTTATTTATATTATTATTATATATTATTATTATATTTTTATTTATTTATATTATATATTTAGGTGTTTATATGAATTTAATATGACACTATTATAATAAATTATCTACATATCAAGAGAACATTGATAACAAGGTGGACTTGGAAATTGCTATTTGCTTGCCGATAGAGGCTATCCCCACAACCCTATCTTTTAACGTGATTAATTACCCACATACTCAATCGGAACGATTTAAAATGAATCACATATTAAAACAAGAAATACTATAGAGAGGTAATCTTTTTTTTAGTTAAGAGCTTGTTATACTGTATTGTAAAATAATTTAAGCGAATGTATAATTTATAATTTTCAGATGCATTGGTGTTTGTAAAAGAAGACTCCCTGTATATCATTGAAAAGTAGATTAAAACTAGAAAATATGCAAGCTGTTATTATAGCTGCCATGCTGCATAATATCGTCAGAAGTATGAATTTAGAAGAATTAGAATCAGAAATTTCAGTCGCAGATACATTACAGGAAAATAATATAATTGTTCGTAACAATTTTTCAAAACTTACATCTGAAATACAACTATGTACTTATAAATAATTGCTTCCAAAGATAATTTATAAAATAAACTCCAAAGATAATTTGACTATTTTTTATTTTCCAAATGATAATTACATGGTAGTTAGTACATGCAAGATATTTAATTTATAATTTGTACATATACTTAAAAACTATCTAACATAAAATTATTATTGCCTACTTAATTAATGAAATTTAATATTCCTTTTAAGTAATTTTTAATTTTTTAAATTATCTAAATCTAACTTAATTTTTGCTACAACAATCTCCTTTTCTTTATTTTCCAAGTCAAGTCTCTTTTTTGCTATTAGATATTCTGCTAATGCATTGTCCCTATGCTAGCCTTGCATTTCTTTTCTTCCATCTTGTTTCCGCTTGGCTGTAAAAGTGTTAAAAATATTATATGTGACCTACAACAATGTGCATGCTTTATCCAAAATTTCATCTGCAATCCTTACCACCTCCAGCCTGTAACAAAGAGCATAATTATTTCAAATACTACGGCAACCTGAAGAAAAAATCATGTTTATCAATGTGTTATTAGAGACAAACAATCAACTAATTATACTAACCTTACTAAGGTTGTTTCTTATGTTGCCGTAGCGTTCTTTAAGTTTTCCCATTTTAGTCGAAGCTGCGATGGAGTTCGTGGGAAACGACGAATCGACGAATTAAAATCATTTACAAGGGTTCGCCAAGCCTGCTGTTTCAATTTATTGTTTGTGGCATTTGTTGCCTTATTATTGAAATGTTTTTTCGCCGCCACAAGTTCTGCTAGAATCATCGTCTCATCTTTTGTCATGGTTGCTGCGTTTCTTGACTGAAAAAGATATATTTTCTAAACTTGAACTCAAAGTTTTCAAAGTAAAATTATTATTATCAATGTACTTCATAGATACTTACAGAATTCATTTTATTTCACTGTAGCTCTTTAATTATAAACACACTTAGAATTATAAACGAAAGTTTTAAAGCGTTTTGGAGGTAAGTCATCATCTAATATTAGGTAAACAATAGAAAAACAAACAAAAGAAACTGATCACTGCTTATTGGCAAACGGACTGTCAAAACGTTTCGTTTCATAATTTCGACTAGGATAAAAATAGCAATACGTCCAATTTAAAAAAATCTACATATGTTTTTATTACTTTTTGTTATAAACAAATGTGTTTATGATAGTCTACAATATGCTGGTTAAATTATAGTTATAATTTAGAATAAAATAAAATAAGTCTTGATCCTGATGTTGTTTCGTATTTGTAGTAGAACGAAACGTATCAAGAGGCTCGGATAAATCGGAGGGAAGAAGCTATCTACTGTTGGTTAAAGAGAGATAGCACTTATCCGTGATTGTGAAACGCAAACTAAGGATAGTTACGCTCTTGCTGATATTCGGAGATAGCTATCTATCCGAAAACTCAGATACGTTATTGAAAACGGCCGTTAGTCCGATTCTACCCCATGATCTGTAACGAAGTAAATTGTCCTACCGTAACAAGGATACATTAAACGACTTACACCACGCGACTTGCTTGTATATAAACCCTCCAGGTCATCCAATCCCATTTCTGCAGGATAGCTATCGCAGCGTCATGGTACGTGAGGAATCTCGACCTTCACGACGATCTAAATTTAGAATCGGTACGTAAGTAGTAAAGTAGCGTCAGAATGCTACTTTGACAAAGCGGCACGATACAATAACCCTATTATCGTGGCCGCCGCGCATTACATAAGTACCTACCCAGGTCGACGGAGCAAAGCAAATCCGTCGTCGTCAGAAACATTTCTTGTCGGATGCTTCGGATCTACTCTCGGTGCTTTTAGGCACTTCAAGCACCGGTCACCGTCCTCGTCCAAGTCGTCGATTACGAGTGAACTAACCAAAAGACAGCCCATCGAGTTTTTCGCCTGATCTTCTCAGTGAATAGATTCCACGAAGCACTGCTCTTGTTAGGGCTGTTGGCAAATTCTCTCAAGTTAGACCCGTAATCTCACCTACCCGTCCGCGCGAAGCTGGAATAGCCCCTTAGGCTATAAGGCCTTAGGTAGGAAAAAGAATAAAATTTTACAGGATTGGGCAGGCCTATTATTAGAAAAATGAAATTGCCGATTTGTACTGAAAAGTTGAATTTTTTTTTTTCATTGGTTTAATCAAATAAATATCATTATTATCTATACGTTGCTGCCATATAATAGGATAGGTCATTTATGCCTTTACAATAGAGCTCTGGTGATCTAGATTCTACAAACTGTGTGAAAGCATTTTGTACTGCCTCCTAGGAAAAAACTTTTTATCACGTAGAAAATTGTCCAAATCACGAAAAAAAAGGTGGTCCGTTGGAGCAAGGTCTGGCGAATACGGAGGATGACGAATGGTTTCTAATTGCAGTTCCTGTAGAGTCCAAACGGTTTCTCGTACTGTATGAGGTCTCGCGTTATCATGAAGCAATAATGGTGAATATCGATATATGAGTCGGGCCTGTTTCACTGCAAGTTTTGCTATCATTGTTCGGAGTTCGGCACAGAAGACATCTGCTGTTATTGCTTGACCAGATCGGAGAAAGCTATAGTGAATAACACCATGCTGAGACCACCAAACAGTTACCATTACCTTTTTATTGGTAAGCTGTGTTTTAGGGCACTGTTGCGGCGTTTGACCTAGGATCAGCCATTGCATTTTTTGCTTACGGTTATCGTAAAAATCCATTATCGATAAAAACAAATGAGTCATCGAAGGCAGGTATAGTAATCGGCAAACTTCTTGAGCAAATGACCTTGACTGCGCAGAACCGAATTTTAGATCACTTTGGTGGTGAGGGTGAGGCGCGACGGCAGGGGAAATCGTATCGAGCGCGTTATTGGTAGATCAGTCGAACCTTGCGTCCCGCACCGCGCCCTCATTCCGCTTGCTCCCAAAAATACGCTTGCGTACAATGGAAACTCTATCGTTATTAATCGTTAAGTTATTTGTTATAATTGCTTGTGGACTTTGTTGCCATTGCTATTTGATGAGTGTTTGTTGATTTTTTATAAGACATACACTATGCCGTGACAAACTGGTGTAGTACTTAAAAGAAAGGGTAGAAAATTTGTGTACGACGTTTATTGCTTCATTATAAAACAGGGGAAGAATGATATGGAAAAATTAAAACAGACTTCGGAAGCAACAAAAACATCAGTGAGTACTGTTAGGTGCATTACTAACGAAGCTAAAGGCTCTGGCTTGCTCGCCGTGTTTCGAACTCCGGGTAAGAAAAGATCAGGGAAGAAGAAAGTTACCGGAATGGATAGTTTCGTTCAATCTGTAATAAAAAGATGTAATCATAATAACTACGTAACAAGCAGCGAAACTCCGTATCGTAGAAAGGCTTCGAAAAATTTAAAGAAGATATAAATTTTAATGGCCCGGAATGAAGCTTACGACGAATTATGAAAGAGCTAGGCTTCAAATGGAAAAAAAGAACAGAAAATAATCGGAAGCTGGTAAATGAAAAAAGTAACATTCGATTACTCCGAATCGAATATCTTCAAAAAATAATTAATTATAGACAAAAAAGAAGACCGAATCGACCGAGTTGTAAACTACACCGATGATCCCTATGTCGACTCATCACGATGATAGCAACTCGGGTGATAAAAACAGTGATGATGATGGTCAAGATTATGATAACGAAAAAAAATTTACAAATACCAGCTTCGCTTCAACTGAACCAAGACCTGGCAACAGCTCTAGTTTTGACTTAATAGAAGGAATATCTATTTTACCCCAAGATTAAATTATTACAATTATTAACCTATATTTTTTGTTGATGTTCTCATAAATATATAAATAAATACATATGTTGATTTTAATAATTTAATAGCATTATGACGCAAAGTAAATAATGTTTTTGCACGTGAGTGTACCATGCGCAAACTTACCCCCACTACGTCAACAAATGCTCAAGAAGTTTGCCGGTTATTATACACGGCGGCGGGGTGGTATACGAAGGGTGGTGGGACATTGTTATGTTATGAATCATTTGTACTTTGCCGGTTATTATACACGGCGGCGGGGTGGTATACGAAGGGTGGTGGGACATTGTTATGTTATGAATCATTTGTACTTACCTGCAAATTATAGTACATTATGTCGAAGAGAAATGTGTTTTTATGCATTCGTTCTCTGAATTTCTTTAGTGACACAACGGCTACCCCTTTGTTTTGTATCAAAACGGTAGAATTTATTCAAAATAATATTTGCACGTGTTGTTATCAACAATATATTAAATTTTTTCACTGAAATAAGAATAGATAACGAAAAGTTACAAAGTGTTATTTTCTGCCGTTCTCGTTAACTTGCTGCGGCGATATGTGATATAAGTGTTCGATTAGTGATTTTTACTTCCATTTTTATCACTAACCCACAAAATGACAAAACTAAATACACTATCGATAACGCTTATCGACAACAATAATGCGCATCACTATGCCCATCCATAGGCTCGTGAGTCGAAGAGAGAGCGAAATACTCGCTTCACCATTCCGATTTTTTATGACCCAAACTGCACGCACAAAATAATTCTACTATAGCTGAATATATAAAAAAATCTGAAAGGCGACAGTCGAAGGTTGCATATTTAAAAAAAAAAAACCTCACAGGTTACACTTGAAAAAAGTTTCACTCAAAAATCTCAAACCATTAAGGTTCTATGTCAATTCGAAGTACCTATTATAATAAAACTGCAATTTCATACTTTAACCCCTATTATTATCCAATTGAGACTGACCTCATGTAATGAGGTAAGTAGCGATATACATATATGTTACCGTCTATAGGCTATGATGACCACTTAAAATGTATTAGGCCGGAAGGTATATAGTTTGTTCATTTATAGCAATAAAAGGGGGATCGTGAGCTTGTGTGTATTAGTTTTTCAATAGTAAAAATATTAAAACGTCTAAAAGTGCAGGAGTATACTTTATTTTTTAGCTTTTTATAAATAATCGATTGAAACAGCCTATTCAGATGTATGTATATATCCACTAACTTGAATAGCATCTTAATAGCTTAGAAGATCTAGCATATCAACACATATTTTGTTAAAGATAATGTGCATGTTGGAATGATTGAAATTTCAAATTAAACAATCTTTTTGCACAAAGGTAGAGGCCGTCAGCAGTTTTAAAAGAAAACGGGGTTTTGTTTAGTCTATACAAACGTATTCCCAGCTCCCTCCCTTATTATGACACAAAATCCAATATTATAAAATATAATATATCTTATTTTCTATATTTCTAACACTCATGGCCCATTACAGATATCCGCAAGTTTTTCCAGTTAAACTACACATAAGCAAAACATCCAGTAAAATAAATATTTTTTGAAAAAGTATCATTTTGTAACAATTTTAGAGGAGGGAACTGTAGAATAAATATCACACGTCGTGCATAGATATTTTCAGTCTGAGCTCACAGTTGCTCTATTCGCGGTCAATGAGTGGTAATATATCGTAACTGTCAAACCAAAATCTGCTACATGCAAAAACTCTATTTTGAATTAACGAGTAAACACATTTTCGTATAAAATTTTATATGAAAGTAAATTTTTAAGAACTATATCAAATGAAAGCTATAGATAAATATTAAAGCTACCTATACACAATACATACACATATAACAGTTTTTTTTTATACGGTAGATAGGGCTGTGAACTATACGAAAAGGTCAAAAAGTGCACATAGCAGATTTTCGTTTGACAACGACGATATGTAAATATTTAACCCTATTAAAATTTTTCGGCACCCGCGCTTCCTCTTAAAGAAATCTAATGGGGTTGGCAAGTGAAATCTGAACTGTTATGGCCCTTGTTTATAGCTCATCCTTTTAATCTTTAAATCAGTTATAATTATGGCATACGTTTTATATATTTTTTTAATATTTAAATCATAATGTTTTAGGGAACAAGATATGTGCCACATTATCAATTGTTAACCCCATTAAATATGCTCGGACTGAACACATATTTATAATGAACAGCACGGATCTTGAACGTCGACTTCATCCGCACAGAACCCATTTTTACATTTCTGTAACAATAAGGTATGACGCAAGGGTTAAGAAATTGCGCTTTGGATAAAGATGCTTGATTAGATCATCATTTAACTCGGCCGAAACCTATCCACTACATGTTACTCAATAATGAGTATCAATCAACCTTCTCGTACAATGATAACGAGTTTAGAGTTAATATTCATCAGGTTAATTTTAAGTAATTAACTTTATTTTAAACAAAATATGTTGAATGCTATCTGATTTAAAGTTTGAAATTCTAAGGTCGACGTTATTTTCGTCAAAAATTATTTACAAACAAAGTTAGTAAAACGATCTCCAAGAAAATAATAATTAAATCGATAGTTAACAATTTATTTCGATGGAGGCACGATGCGCCAATCGACCTTCACTTTCACCCAAGATCCGTGCCAGTACTTATAACAGTTTGTTTTCTACTTTAATAACTCGCTTATAATCTTTGACTTATGAAACTCATTAACAGACGTCATCTTTCAAAAAAAGTACCCGTTTACCTTTTTTGGAAGAAGTCCGACAAGATATTGTATATGATAAATATTTCCCTAACAAAAGACAAGTTATTAATGGTTATTATGGGCGAGTATGTTGCCTTATATGTAGCTATAATATTAAAAGTACTGAAAAATTATGTTTTGATTAAAATTTGACGATTAAGATAGATAATATTTTTAATCCCACTTTATCAGCAGTTTTTGGTAACATATAACAAAAATGCTCTCAATTGAAAATCCCTACAACTAAGTATTGCTTATATAAAAGGCAGTTAATACAATTCTCTAAACAGTTTTATCGTAGTTAAAAAATACCAACCGAGATGATACTTCATTATTAATGGCATTAT
Source organism: Bombyx mandarina (assembly GCF_030267445.1). Lineage (NCBI taxonomy): Eukaryota > Metazoa > Arthropoda > Insecta > Lepidoptera > Bombycidae > Bombyx > Bombyx mandarina. The sequence continues at coordinate 8,650,263 of NC_143212.1, read as the reverse complement.
CTTAATCACGGAATGTAATCAAACGAATGTAACAAATATATCTACATCTACGATAAAATCTGTTGAAAATATTGTATTCAATTTCGACATCAGATTCATCTGTATCCACATTTTATATTTGAGCAAAAACAATCTTGATATATCGCCTTTACGTCTGTTCTAGACTACGAGTACAATATTGAAATTTTGTGGTCGACAAAATTAAATTATTTATAATGTTCTTAACTCAGTACAGCATGAATGCAATTGTCTCGTTTTAAATAAAGATCAATGTCATGTACAAAATTATTAAAAAATATTAAATATCAGATTATATCACAAAGTCTTTCGTTTATATAAAACACAACAGCAATAAACAACACAACAACCATTTTTATAACAGAATGTAACAGGATTGATGAATTGTGCAAAACTATGGTTATTTTAATATAATTTTTGTGCAAAAGAAAGTTTGTTTTTAATACTTGTTAAGTACGTTCAAATCATGCAATTGACTGAAAGTTACATTCTGAAAATTTCGGTTAATAATGTTATTAGCACTAGGAACATTCACAACTAGGTTGCTGACGCCAGTCTAGCCCTTCCTTCGGACACTAATTGTTTGTTTAAATAAACATCCTCATCGGTGGACGTATCAATAAGTTCTAAAGTTAACAAGGGCTCGTTTGTGTTTAATGGATCTTTGCCTACATCTTTGCAGATACCTACGTATTGCTGATCTACGCACAGTTCCTGAAATCTAATGCAATCTTCTACTGCCCAGTCTTGGTGTAGTGGCAATACGTCTGAAAACATAATAATTAGTTGTTAACTAAAGTTGTGTGTTGTTGTAGAGACGCGCCTTGATGGCCTGCGGGGGCAGCGTGCGGGCTAGCGGCGCGGGACGTGCGGTGTGTAGTGTGGGCGTGTGTGCGACTCACCGTAGAGACGCGCCTTGATGGCCTGCGGGGGCAGCGTGCGGGCTAGCGGCGCGGGACGTGCGGTGTGTAGTGTGGGCGTGTGTGCGACTCACCGTAGAGACGCGCCTTGATGGCCTGCGGGGGCAGCGTGCGGGCTAGCGGCGCGGGACGTGCGGTGTGTAGTGTGGGCGTGTGTGCGACTCACCGTAGAGACGCGCCTTGATGGCCTGCGGGGGCAGCGTGCGGGCTAGCGGCGCGGGACGTGCGGTGTGTAGTGTGGGCGTGTGTGCGACTCACCGTAGAGACGCGCCTTGATGGCCTGCGGGGGCAGCGTGCGGGCTAGCGGCGCGGGACGTGCGGTGTGTAGTGTGGGCGTGTGTGCGACTCACCGTAGAGACGCGCCTTGATGGCCTGCGGGGGCAGCGTGCGGGCTAGCGGCGCGGGACGTGCGGTGTGTAGTGTGGGCGTGTGTGCGACTCACCGTAGAGACGCGCCTTGATGGCCTGCGGGGGCAGCGTGCGGGCTAGCGGCGCGGGACGTGCGGTGTGTAGTGTGGGCGTGTGTGCGACTCACCGTAGAGACGCGCCTTGATGGCCTGCGGGGGCAGCGTGCGGGCTAGCGGCGCGGGACGTGCGGTGTGTAGTGTGGGCGTGTGTGCGACTCACCGTAGAGACGCGCCTTGATGGCCTGCGGGGGCAGCGTGCGGGCTAGCGGCGCGGGACGTGCGGTGTGTAGTGTGGGCGTGTGTGCGACTCACCGTAGAGACGCGCCTTGATGGCCTGCGGGGGCAGCGTGCGGGCTAGCGGCGCGGGACGTGCGGTGTGTAGTGTGGGCGTGTGTGCGACTCACCGTAGAGACGCGCCTTGATGGCCTGCGGGGGCAGCGTGCGGGCTAGCGGCGCGGGACGTGCGGTGTGTAGTGTGGGCGTGTGTGCGACTCACCGTAGAGACGCGCCTTGATGGCCTGCGGGGGCAGCGTGCGGGCTAGCGGCGCGGGACGTGCGGTGTGTAGTGTGGGCGTGTGTGCGACTCACCGTAGAGACGCGCCTTGATGGCCTGCGGGGGCAGCGTGCGGGCTAGCGGCGCGGGACGTGCGGTGTGTAGTGTGGGCGTGTGTGCGACTCACCGTAGAGACGCGCCTTGATGGCCTGCGGGGGCAGCGTGCGGGCTAGCGGCACGGGACGTGCGGTGTGTAGTGTGGGCGTGTGTGCGACTCACCGTAGAGACGCGCCTTGATGGCCTGCGGGGGCAGCGTGCGGGCTAGCGGCGCGGGACGTGCGGTGTGTAGTGTGGGCGTGTGTGCGACTCACCGTAGAGACGCGCCTTGATGGCCTGCGGGGGCAGCGTGCGGGCTAGCGGCGCGGGACGTGCGGTGTGTAGTGTGGGCGTGTGTGCGACTCACCGTAGAGACGCGCCTTGATGGCCTGCGGGGGCAGCGTGCGGGCTAGCGGCGCGGGACGTGCGGTGTGTAGTGTGGGCGTGTGTGCGACTCACCGTAGAGACGCGCCTTGATGGCCTGCGGGGGCAGCGTGCGGGCTAGCGGCGCGGGACGTGCGGTGTGTAGTGTGGGCGTGTGTGCGACTCACCGTAGAGACGCGCCTTGATGGCCTGCGGGGGCAGCGTGCGGGCTAGCGGCGCGGGACGTGCGGTGTGTAGTGTGGGCGTGTGTGCGACTCACCGTAGAGACGCGCCTTGATGGCCTGCGGGGGCAGCGTGCGGGCTAGCGGCACGGGACGTGCGGTGTGTAGTGTGGGCGTGTGTGCGACTCACCGTAGAGACGCGCCTTGATGGCCTGCGGGGGCAGCGTGCGGGCTAGCGGCGCGGGACGTGCGGTGTGTAGTGTGGGCGTGTGTGCGACTCACCGTAGAGACGCGCCTTGATGGCCTGCGGGGGCAGCGTGCGGGCTAGCGGCGCGGGACGTGCGGTGTGTAGTGTGGGCGTGTGTGCGACTCACCGTAGAGACGCGCCTTGATGGCCTGCGGGGGCAGCGTGCGGGCTAGCGGCGCGGGACGTGCGGTGTGTAGTGTGGGCGTGTGTGCGACTCACCGTAGAGACGCGCCTTGATGGCCTGCGGGGGCAGCGTGCGGGCTAGCGGCGCGGGACGTGCGGTGTGTAGTGTGGGCGTGTGTGCGACTCACCGTAGAGACGCGCCTTGATGGCCTGCGGGGGCAGCGTGCGGGCTAGCGGCACGGTAGGAGGCACCGGACGCAGCGCTTGAATTTCGAATAGCGCCAGGTCACCGTAGTCGCAAAAATACACTGACACTATCTCCGACGACACAGATCCCGCCACTGTCACTCTGAATGTTGAAATAATTATGTTATATTACTAAAATAAAATACAAACAATTCAGTGCAAAGACAACAAATAAATGTTTTGTTAGTAATAAAAAGTTAAATGCCAAGTTATTACCTGTACCACGATAAATCTTTTGCATAATACACCGTGTACAGCTCCCCATTGGCCGGTTTAAGGGGCGCGTCTGTCTGCGATAGCTTCGGACATTCAATTTGCAATGAAGACATCATAGTTTGTAGCATGTGTCTCGTACTGTTCGGTTGAACCTGAACAAATCGTTCACAAATGAGCAAAAGATTATAATGCAATAAAGACCAGGCCTCTTGGCCGTTTGAAGAAAGCTGTTCGTGAACGCGACTCACGTTACGGTACGTAACAAAATACCTACAACAAAAATATTTCCTACTTTAATTAGTAAAAGCATTTTTTTATCACTGTTACTTGGCAAGGAATAATTAATGAAACATATATTTTATAGATGTACATATCGAGGAGTGAAAAGCTATTTGGTTTAATCGAAATTTTGATACATTTAATACATACTATTACTTAATATGAGACATTTATCTTTGTAATTAAAGGTGCGTTTTTTGGTATTAGCATCAACGGTTCGGTGTTTTTAATTGAACTTAAATTAAGCTTCTCCACTCCGTTCATAATCGTTATCTCGAACAGAAGCTAGCGCTTTCTATTGTCATTATGTTACTTCCGATATTTCGAATGCTTTATAGTTTTCGATGATCCGTCGTGGTCCTTCTGATTATATCTACGACCAACGATAATCGAACCGAAGAAATCGCTAAAATATGTAGAATAGTAGTATAGTTTTTAAAACCAAAAATACTGTAAATATCTGAATGGGTCAGAGCAAGGATTAAATAAAAATAGTTACCACAAAATTCCAGGGATTGGCGGCCATCGCCACGTAGACGTCGAAGCACTGTCCGGGGGAGGGCAGGGTGGGGGGCGGCAGGGCGGCGCGCTCCGGCCGCTCGTCCGCACCACTAGCGGTCCGGTATAAGCGCTCCTTCTTTTTATTTAACGCCTCTACGGGATTCGGGGTGTCCTTCTTCTGCTCTTTCACCTTGTCCCTGTTGGTCATTTCAATATTTAAAGCCAACAATGCCAAGAAGTCGAATCAAGCCGCCCGAGCAACTTTTTTTTTATTCAACATAAATGAAAGTACATACTTGTTGAACGTCAAAAAGAACTACCGCCAATTCACAAAAAGTAGCCTCCGTCCTGAGAAGAACTGGCAAGAAACTCAGCGGGCATGTCTTTTTTTTTATATTAGAGTTTTTTTAGCCCAATTGCCAAAACCGACAACCCAGGACAGATCAGCCTGGCGCCGAAGAGTGAGGAGACCCTACCCTCGATAACAGGAACAGGGACGGATAGTAGTAGTAGTAGTAGTAGTAGTATTAGAGTTTTTTTTTAAATATTAGTTTTTATTTATTTTAGAATTCGAGACCACTGACTGGTTTAGGTACTCGTGCTCCATAAATATGTCGTTGTTGACGGAGGCGAGCATATTCTGCGGCTCCGTGCGGACGAACAGTTCGACGTGCGGCGCGGACGACGCGGCGCCCGTGCCGGGGAGCGCTCGGCACAGCACGCGCTGGTCCAGCACCAGCTCGCGCAGCCGGCTCACCATGGCGGCCGCCGCGCGCTCGGCGTGGCCCAGGCGGACCAACATCGCCTGCCAACATCGCGCGCAAACTAACTAAACAGTCTAGGTTTTTCAGTACGATTCTTAGACAAGTAGCTGTTGTTAAAAACAATCCAATTATTCATTCGATATCACGATAAGAGTCGATCTTAGCCTATTTTTTAATGTTTTTTATAGTAAAGGGCAACACCATATGCAAGAGAAATAATAGCTTTGCGGACCGGCGCGTAACAGACTAGATGTTTCCATTGTTTTATTTTATCACCTATTAGTTTTATGTGCAATGCTCACTTTATGAAATGAACTTAAAAAGCACACACAGTAATGTGACATCTTTATTTTTAAACTGATGCTAAAAAAGAGCATTAAGGGGAGATATTGTGAGGGTGTTTATGTACATCAATATAATTGGCATCTTCGCTTCTACCTGAAATGGGTAGGCGTTGAGAGCCGGCGAAAAGGTCTGCAAGGGAACCAACGACGACAGGGGAGCCCGCAGGATAAGGCCGCTGTCGACGAGTTGCGTTCGCACTGTGCCCTCGCCGTCCAGGCCGCTTATAATAGTGCAGCGAACCCTGGTGGTATAACAACATGCATACGATTAATAAGTCGTTCAGTTGCACGTGTGGGTGACTCACATGTATTTATTTATTTTATTATAATTACACTACACAACAATACATACATACTTTATTTTATATCAACACATTCATTTATCACACTATCATACAAAACCTTACTTACCCTAAAAAAAATTAATTCACAAGCAAAGTCAGGCGATAACTGCAGTATAGCAGCGGCGATAATATTTCGCTAGTACATCGGTGCATAGACGAACCGGTCGTCGCATTTTTACCGATCCACCGCCACCAGTCGAAATATGACTTGCGAGCGTGCATCCCGTATTATACACCTACCTGTGCTACGCCTTTTCAAATTATTGCTTTTTGTTTTGTGTACCTGCTTGTGTTGCTTGGACTATCATATATTTCTTGTTACTTTCTCCTTCTTTCTATATTTTGTGTTCGTCTTAAATAAAAACTTTCTTTATGTCCTTTTGTGTTTGCAAAGACATTATATTACAACTAGAGATGAAACGGATATCCGTCAACTATAGTAATTCAGTATTTGTATTTGTTTTTCTTGATCGCGAAAGTCACTACTATTATCCTTTGCCACTTCATTGAAACAGTCCCAAAAAGTGTCATGAGCTTCACGTGTGAAGTTAGATCCAGTTTCATCTTCTTTCATTCAAAACCACAACGACACGCATAAACAAAAACAAACTGACACGCGCGAGCACTTGAACGCCCCCGAGTCGTCGCGATCTCCGCTCAGGTGCGACAACACCCGAACTCGCACGAATATTTCCGAAAGGGCCGAATATCCGGCGCTCCGGCCTCGCAGCTTGCCGAATATTCGGTATCCGGTATATGGCCAAACCACTATCCGTTTCATCTCTAATTACAACCCAAGACGACTAAACACGAAAATCAGAAGTATGAAAATGTAGAGGTCGACATACCAGTCGCCGGCGAGCGTGCGCACGATGTAGAGCGTGGCGGCGTTGGGCGAGGGCGCGAAGGGCGCGGCGGGCAGCTGGCGGCGGTACGGGCCCGCCGTGAGCAGCGCCAGCGCGGCCCGCACCGTGTCCGCGCCGCCCGCCGCCGACACCCACACGCGCCCCTCCTCCGTCACGCACTTCACCTCCACCTCGCACGGCTTCTGCGGGTAAAACGTCATCCGCGCGTCAGACTGAAGATCTTTCAACCTAGACTCAGGGGATTTGCCAGATGTGTGAGAGATATCCTATTTAACAATGGATAGTTATCAATATTTGTAATTTCAATTTGTGTAGAGCGTGGACTGTAATTTGTCCTGGTCGCTTCAATAATTAGATATCTTCAGAGAGAAGGTTATTTTTATTTTAGATATTTTAACGTAGTTACAACACGTGTACGTACGACCTGAACTTTTGATTGACTTACAATGACTGTGTTGCCAAAATTATTATTCTGTTTCAAAATTCGAAAAACAGTCATACAAACTTCATGTTTAGAATTGCTCTAAACACAATTGTGTTTTCAATAGCCAAAGCTATGCACATTAATATGGTTTTGCTGAGTGCACATACTATTTAGATTGCAATCCAGATTGGATCTAGGTACTACTTGTACGATTTAGCTAATATGTACTGTAATCACTGTAATTTGTTTTGTGCAACAATAAATAAAAAAGAATAAAAAAAGATGCGAGATGCGCACGCCGCGCAAAACGTGACGAGTCGTTTATATTTTACTAACAGCACACTTGCATTAGAGGGATATAAATAATATTTTTAATACAGACATATTCATCGAGTAGTACAAAGTAGTGTAACTATAAGACCAATCAATAAGATAGCAAATGTTGCATCAAAACAACAACATCTGTACCAAGCGTTTCAGTTCAACGAACTACTTTCTCCACATGACCACATAAACTTGTTGTTTTGTGACATATTCACTTGCGAAAGTTTTTCAGTTCTTGCAATTTTAAAATCCAGACAATCCATTTCGTTGGTAAGTTTTTTTCTTCCTATATTTTTTTTAAATTACTAATAAATTTGTCTTATGGAAAATTTATCTAATGCCATACAATAAATAATGTATATACAAAACGTACTTTACTGCTCTTTTATTATTTATATTGTGTGCATATTTGCGGTTGCTTGCTTATTTACCGGAAAAAAAGATTAAAATTTCCTTAGAAGTCTCACTCTACTGACACAAAACAATGAATGAATGAAATTTAAAGCATATGATGGGAAATTTTGTATTATTCTTCTCAGTCGTATGCACTCTTGGCAGAGTGGTAGTGATGATCACTTCGGGTGGTGGTGCGCTTCACCAAACGTCACGATTCCTCGCGTACCGCGGCCCTTCTTGTGCACTCTTTTGTATTATAATCCTAGAGAAAATTGGTCTTAACTATACAGTATTCAAATCGTGAGACCACCCAGACCTAATGTGAAAGCGAGTGTCGCGCGCCGCACAAGCTTACCTGCGTGATTGAAAAGGCGCCGGAAATGCAGAAGTCGTGCACGATCTCCTTGTTGAGGTTGAGGTCGCGCTGCGTGGAGGTGTCGTAGAGCACGAGCGCGATGGAGGGGTCGGTGGGGTCGGTGCGGGCGCCGGGCGCCGCCACGAGCACCTCCCCGGGCAGTCGCCGCCGCACCAGCTCCGCCGCCGCCGCGCTCGCCGCCAGCTCCTCCACGCCTTCCAGTCGGCAAAGGATCGCCTGCCCTCACGAAACTCTTACATATTACACTCTCGTAATTAACATTTCAGGTGATTATAAAGAACTACAAGGAGAACGGATACCATTAAAAAAATTGGGCTATCCTTCATTAGAAAACCTTTTTTTGGATGTGTCAGGTTTTAAAGTATCCCAAGTTAACGGGGAATGGTATGTAGATGCAATAGCTAGTCAAGAGACCCAACATATTGCTGCTATGATAGCTCTTCAAAAACCAAGCAAAAAGTCAGGCTCCAAAGTAAATTACTTGGTAAGTCTCACTAGGATTAATTTAGGATTTTTTTTAAACATTGGGTTTGAAATTTAGAAAACTAGGATAGAGGATGCTGCTACATATTTTGCAGGAACAGCTATCTTACATTAAACACTCGGTTTGGGAAATATTCTGGACAGTTGCATGAATATACATACATATACTAACCGACAAACCTCGAATGCACTGTGGTGTTATCTACGGTATACTGATTCTGAACGCATTATAATCCTACAAAAGTCAATGTTATTTTAAAACTAAAACAGTACATTTAAATAGCAAGCCAAAAATAAAATGATCAACATTACTATCCTGATGATATTGGGCAGGACATCAGACCAAAGTAATATAATTATACTATTATCATCAGCCCTTGGCCATGTTCAAAATTTCAACTTAATGGGATTTCTAAGGTTAGTGAAAAATACATTCAGAGATTCCGTTACACAGACACAGGTTACGCTAGTGACGTCGTCGTCTATAATACTGAATTCTTAAACAAATTTAAAATACAAATTGATTGTAAGACTCTGACGACGTCCACCGGCACGCGTACTATCTCAACGTGAACAATACAGCTCAAGTGTCTACAACTTTTCTGAATGATTTCTGTAGCCTATCATTATCTCATGCTTGTCGGTTGTAAATTCCGACTGCATTTTCAATGACTATTAGATCGTTTATATTTCCATTCGACAACAATTAACTAAATCATTATTTCTATCGTTATAATATATCAAATACCTGCGGAGGTAATTTCCTGAATTTAGAATCTAGAATTCTAATTTTATTTAAAGCCACGACGTCGTCGTCTCCGTGGTCTCCTAAAAATACGGAGGCTGTTTCTTCATCGAAGTCCATGATTTTGGCTCGTTGCCAGCCGCCGTCGTCCAAATTGACCGCATACCTGCAATGACATCAAAATTAACCATACATATTCTCATTTCGGTTGTCATCTTCATGGAAGGTACAAATTAAATATGGGCGTAGTAACTGAGCGTGCTGTGCTTCTCTCTATACTTACAAGTTTGAAATCATCTTAAGGAGTCGTGAACGCACAAATGACGGATCTATAGTAGAATTATTTTGTCCGTGCAGTTTGGGTCATAAATAATAGGAGCGGTGAAGAGAATATTTCGCTCTCTCTTCCACTCACGAGCCTTATAGACGGGCATAGTGATGCGCATTATTGTTTTCGATAATCGTTATCGATAGTGTATTTAGTTTTGTCATTTTGTAAGTTAGTGATAAAAATGAAAGTAAAAATCATTAATCGAACACTTACACCACATATCACCGCAGCAAGTTAACGAGAACGGCAGAAATTAACACTTTGTAACTTTTCGGGATCTATTTTCATTTCAGTGAAATTTTTTAACACATTGTTGATAACAACACGTGCAAATATTATTTTGAATAAATTCTGCCGTTTTGGTACAAAAAAAGGAGTAGCCATTGTGTCACTAAAGAAATACAGAGCGAATGCATAAAAACGAATTTCTCTTCGACGTATGTACTATAATTTGCAGGTAAGTACAACAAACTACTCATAACATAACAATGTCTCACCACCCTTCGTATACCGCCCCGCCGCCGTGTACCTGCCTTCGATGACTCATTTGTTTTTATCGATAATGACGTTGCGCCAGCGCAACATGCTCACCGCCTAAGCCGGGCTATGATTTATGACCCAAACTGCACCGACAAAATAATGCTACTATAGCTAATAATTTAATAACTTGTATTTATTATATTATGGAAATAAGAAATTTAACCAATTATAATTTAAATAGAATTATTCTTACCAAGCGTCTCTTATAATCATAGACTTGTCAACTGCAGTGCCAGAGCTATCGTAGTATTTTGCCATATCTGCTAGGAGTGTTTCAAAAGCATCCTATAAAGAAGAGATATTATTAGTTTTTCTTCCGTTCTCTGTGATTATGTTTGATCATTCTACAAATTCCTATTCATACCTAGTCAGGTCATAAATTCTGTCACATGTTTAATGTAAAATAATTGAAACAAGTTTATTCATTATGTAACCATTCATATACCAAAATGAACTTAACAAAACATAGATTCTTATGACACTAAAATTTATTCAAAATTACCTCCGTGATTTTGAATACAGGCCTTCAATCTGCGCGGCTATTCGCCTATCGCAGCACGAACGAGGTCCATGTCAATATCGGCGGCTGCCTTAATCAAGGATGTCTTGAGTGACTCCAAATTGGGATGAGGCTTTGAGCACGCCTTTTCCTCCAAGTGTTGCCATATCTTGTAATCTAACGGATTCAAATCTGGACTGGAGGAGGGCCAGTCTTCGTGCCGGATGAAGTCGATTTCACGCGCCGCCTACCAGTTTTGTGTGCTCTTCGCTCTATGAGCTGGCGCCGAATCTTGTTGGAATACGCAGTGCCTGTTATTGAACATGGTATGAGAAACAGGTTCCACAAGGTTCGCCAGGACTGTATTTTGATACACAACTGCGTTCGTTTTTACACCTTTCTCACAAAAATGTACCTCTGTTAAGCCCCAATAAGAAACTCCCAACCATACCATGAGCGAGGATGGAAAATGACCTCGTTGGACATGCGGAATACGGTTGCTCGCTTCTTCACTACTGTTTGCGTACACCTTATCATTTTGTTTGTTGTACCTCTCTTCTACGGTAAAAATTTTTTCATCCGAAAAAAGAATTTCCCGATATTTTTTTCCCGCGTACCGCTTCAACAAAGCGCGGCATCTCTTCAGTCTCAGGTCCATTAGACGAGCATTCAAACGATGTCCTGTTTTTCTTCGATATGCCCGAAGCCCTAAGTCTTCATTTAACACCCTTTTCACCGTGGTTCTGCTTAACCCCATCTGAAGGGCCAACAGTTTCTGCTTACATTTGGGATTTCTTTGAATTCGCGCCTTCACAGCTTTTATCACTGCTGGAGTCCTAACAGACCGAGGGCGACCACTTCTTGACCTGTCATCTACACTAGAGTCTTCATTGTATCGTTTGATGGTACGATAAACGAATCTTTTGGTTATATTCAAATTTTTCAGTGTGTTAAAAATTTGAATTGGCGCGTAACCGCAACGATGCAACGCAATAACTGCAACACGGTCTTCTTTAAGCGTCCACTCCATATTTAAAAATGAGTAAAATTCTAAAAGTATACATTTTTATTTTCATGAACAATTCGAAATTCGAATTCAATAAACTTTTTTGTAGCCAGCATTCTAAAAGAAAAGTTTTTACTGTGTGACAATACTTATGACCTGACTAGTTATATATGTCCCTCTAGTGCAGCGGTCGGGGAACCGGGGTAAATTACCCCAAATGGGGTATAATGAAATTTTGGGGGGTAAAAATGAAACTTCTGTGAGTAAAAAGTATATATTGTAGTGAAACTTCTTTAGAATCTTTGTGATTTCAAACTCGATGAAACGAAATGAAACCAAACGAAAAAATATTTCCATAGAGACAAACACATATATGTATAGGATTCAGCCGGCGAGAGAATGAGATAGAACACATTAATTAATAATTATTGAATAAATGATGTTTTAATAAAAATTTTAGTATTGTTTTCTTCTAAAAATTATCATTGGGGCTATAATATGAAAGATGCTAAAAAGAAGCGATTTCGTTTTTTTTTGTGCTTCGCCATGGGGTAATATCAACTAAAACAAAAATATTTTGGGGTAATAATTAAAAAAGATCCCCGACCGCTGCTCTAGTGCTTCAATGGAATGGAAATTATCGCTCTATCACGCACGCCTGCTGGGAAAGTATTGATTAATATCTTCTTCAATAATGGTTTACTGGGGGTAGGACCTCTTGTGAGTCCGCACGGGTAAGTACTACCACCCTGCCTATTTCTGCCGTGAAGCAGTAATGCGTTTCGGATGGAAGGGCGGGGCAGTCGTTGTAACTATACTGAGACCTTAGATCTCATGTCTCAAGGTGGGTGGCGCATTTAGGTTGTAGATGTCTATAGGCTCCAGTAACCAACCACTTAACACCAGGTGGACTGTGAGCTCGTCCACCCATGTACGCAATAAAAAAAAGACTTTTTGAAATCGATTCGCGCGACATTTCTATCAAAATTAGTGCCGTATTCGTTTTCCACTTTCCATTAAATAGTGGATACAACCATCTGTCAATTGTCAGCATTCATCTGTCAACATCTGTCAACATTCAAGCTCTATCGCATTGCCTATTTTTGATTGACATATTAATTGAATTGATGCAAATTATGGACAGTTATTGTGGCCCGACCGCTCGATATCCCGTTAAGAGAATGGTTCGTCGCTAATTTGTTTGTTAAATTGGAGCACGCGCTCTAAGATTTTATTTAGCCTGTGGCGGTAGCCATCACAGAACAGAAGATATTTGACAGATGCCTGAATCTCGCTTACAACATTTTCAAGATAATCTAAAATATGTATGTCTGATTTATGTATGATATGTCTAAAAGTTCCGAACAAACAACATTTGGACTCTCGGTCTTCCAAACAATTTTGTTTAAAGTCCACTTACACTATATTGAGGTCCTATTATTCGTAACCAAATTTCTAACGTAGAATTAGCGACCGTGATGAAAACGTTCCAAAAATCGTCCTCAGGAAATTGTAACGGAGGCAGGTCACTTTCAATGGCTTCATCGAACACACTCGTGTCCACGGGCAATGGTAATGATCCCTGTGTTTGAAAAACTATACTGAATAAAAAATACACATAAAAAGAGCATGTAATGGATTCGTCAAATAGGTTTAATGTCTTATTACCAGATAAAAATAGACAGACTTCAAATTATAAGAATACAGTCAATGTAAAATGTATGTATAAAATATTTAATATATGTAATAAATAATATAATAATATATGTTTACATCAGGTGAGTTCTCGGTTGTTGGTAATCCATGACACTAGTTTTACTGATGCTATAACCATCAGTATTATGAGCTCGCCTAAATAGGTAGCACCGTACTGCCTGTTTTATAAGGCATACTCATCACCAGGTGGGCCATGAGTTCGTTAAGCCACTAAAGCAATCAAAAATAAAACTATTGGAAAATCCATCTAAAAACTATTTGGTGTATATTGCCAATAAAATGGTTAATTGCAACAAGATATTTTCTAACAGCTTTCTCTCTCTCCGCTGGAGCCCATGGAAATCACAATGTGAATGTCTTTACCAACGTTTAGACATAAAGTATATTTGTTAGTCTGGTGAAAGATTAAATAGACATTGCTAAAATTAGCAACCTCTTCTCTCATTGCTTTTTATTGACATGAACTCTAGGCTAACTTAGTTTAAATCTTAAATTAAAACCATGAATATATATAAAACATTTTACATTTAAACATACCTCTTTGGCGAGAAGAAGAACTGAGAGTCCGTTAGCAACCCTATCTATAACGATGAAAGGACAATTTTCCACAAGATCTTGCCAGTCAGTAGGCAAATTTTCGCCATATTTTTTTCTGAAAAAATTGCTTTTATTAAATGTTCTGTTATTTTAACTCATTATAAATTGAGAATAAATAAAACGATTGTATTCGAGAAGCCACTCAGTTCTGAAACAAACTATATTGCTTTCAGGTCTGCGTATTTTCTCTTTCATTCGCTGTTGCAGCAAACTGTCCGTCCAAAGAACTCTAATAATAAGGCTTCTATTAAAGTTTCGTAGACATCGGTTCAGTGATATTTGGGTGATACCCAAACGAAAAAACGGATTAATAAATATGTAAAAATCGGTCATCAGTCGAACTAACATACTCGATACTTTTAGCAAAATGTAAGAGTTTAAAAGGCGTAAAGGTAATTAAAAAAAAACGTTTTTTAACGCTATATGTCAACCAACATTTTTTCTTACCTGTAAAGAAAAGGTACAGTACTAGCCCAAAGTCCAGCTTCATGTTCCGACACAAGGTCCACGAGGGATGACATAGCTTTGGTTGGTGACGAAGTGGGTACTCCTTCAGTTTCAGAGCTTTCCAATAGTTCAAGTAATTTTACGGCTGCCACTTCTTTTGCCAGTTCTTCGGAAGGCGAAGAATTCGGATAAGACATCGCGACGTATGACGCGCCGACCTTTCGAATGGTTTTATAAATGAATGCAACTAAACAAAATATCTATATATTAATATGTGAAGCTGAAACTTTGTACCCCTTGTTACGAAAATTGCGCGGACGGAGGAGTATGAAATTTCTCACACTTATAGAGAATATAGAAAAGGAGTGCAGAATGTTTTTTTTAATTTTAATTTTACTAGCATATTTATAAGTATTACTCTACTTACAACATATGGACTTAAGATGGTCTGAATTAAATATATTTTTTTTATTGTGCATAATACATTAAATCATTAAAAAAACATTACACACCCTACCATGTATTTGACACACACACACGCGTGGATACTATTTGTTTATTGTCCAACTTTTCTTATTGCTTATATTCTGTGGTCAAATTGAGAATAGGTTAATATTGTTTATCTTGTTTGTCTATAGTGTAGTCTTGGCGAAATCTGTGATTATCTAATATGTAAAATTCTCGTGTCACAATGTTCGTTCCCATACTCCTCCGAAACCGCTTGACCGATTCTCATGAAATTTTTTATGCATATTCAGTAAGCCTGAGAATCGGCTACTATCTATTTTTTATACCCCTAAGTGATTAGGGTTGTCCACCCCTAACATATATTTTTTTATTTGGACATATTTTTTTTTATAATGAGGTATTATGTGGTTGAATGAGGTTTTGTTATTTTTATTATATAATCCCTCATCGTTCACAGCACTACATACCTCTTTCACTCATTTACCACATCCTTACACACTTACAATAAGTTAGTTTTTTTTTCTACACTAGAAATTCCCTAGAAATCTTATATATGGCAAAACAATGTTTGCTGGGTCAGCTAGTAAAAGTATAATAGTCTTTGACAATAGAACCATAATAATGTCCAAACTAAAGGCTTTGTCAAACAGAACGCGTACTTAAGCCTTGTTCGGACTAGGCGAGTATTTTAGTCGAGTACCGAGTAATTTAGTAGCTAAATGTGTCTGAACACCAAAAATTTAGTCGAGTAGGTTAGTAAATAATTTAGTCAAGCCAATCCATTTTGTTCTATTTTGAACGGGCGAGTAGCGCCTCCCACCACGCGTCCTTGCTCACTGGTTCACTGACTAAACAAGTCCGAACCTGTTGATTAGTAGAGTTCATTAGTGCCACTTCTCAAATGGGTATCTTTGCGCTGAATTTCAGAGTGTATTTTTGTTAACAGAAAATTTACACAACTTTCGGACATTCTCAAATTATCGAAGTGTTCTTTGGGATCTCTTCCAATGCTAATTCCTTCAGAAGACATTTAGTAGCTCCTAGTTTATCTCTTCTATCGATCCATTTTCGTACCCATAACTTATTTTTCTTAATCTAAGAAATTTCCTCAACCACCTCTTCTAAAATAGCCATTACGATTAGCTTAATCAGTTTATTCACTCTATTGCGTTGCAGCCTGTTCATATTGCAAATCACCACTCACTTGTGTACTCTACTGGACCGTAATGCGAACGATTTCTGTGCAGTAGCGAGTAGTTTAGCCACTAAATTACTCGGTACTCGACTAAAATACTCGCCTAGCGCGAACAAGGCTTTAGCGCTTGTACTACTATGGTAATAAACTGACAAACAGAGCGCCAGGGCTATAAGTACGCAACGCCCTGTGGCGGCGTTAGGACGCTTTGACGTCAGGCATTGTAATTTTTTACAAATGTTATTTTAGCGTCCGAGTGAATCTGTATTAAAATACTGGATAATGCCCGAAAAATTGATATAATTAGTTACAAAATACCCATGCTTATGCAATGCCACAAATGAATCACGCGACATCTTAATACTTTTAAATTTTCAAACTGCTACAAAAAGGCACTATGATTTGGCGAATGTTACGTTGCGTCAAAGAGCGTTTGGCTCATCTAGTCAATTTGTGTGACATGAAAAGAGCGCAATGTTAGAACGCAGCGCTAAGTACGCGTTCTGTTTGACGAAGCCTTTATAATTTCAAATAATTATAGTCGAATTGCGACTACCGGGGGACCACTAGTTAAAATAAAAACAATCAATTCTAAAAGCAGTACTAACTTTCACCGTGCTGTCGTAGCTGGCAGGGCCCCGTTTCGGTCCAATATTCTGCACTTTGTACACGGGAGACGGGAGGCCTAGCTTTCTACATGTCCACTCAAGTTTCGCTACTGAGGACGTACAGTCTGGGGGAGCCTCCAATTTATGGGCCGGCACCACATTCGTTACCGGGTCACTGTTGTCCTGCTGCAGTAATAATCAATACATACAATACTTTCAATTACATGCACAAATTATTATAATTTTTTTTATTTCTTTTTTTTTTACTACCTAATCTGATGGTCTAGGGCAGCGGTCGGGGAACTTTTTTAATTATTACCCCAAAATATTTTTGTGTAAGTTGATATTACCCCATGGCGAAGAAAAAAAAAAACGAAATCGCTTCTTTTTAGTATCTTTCATATATTATAGCCCCCATGATAATAAAAAAAAAAGAAAACAATAACTAAAATTTTAACGATTCTAAAGAAGTTTCACTTCAATATATACTTTTTACTCACAAGTTTCATTTTTACCCCCCAAAATTTCATTTTACCCCATTTGGGGTAATTTATCCCGGTTCCCCGACCGCTGGTCTAGGGAGACCAGCGGTATCAGCGTCATCGGGCTAGATTCATTTGTGGAAATAACGACAAAGGGAAGATCGTCCACTAAGCGGGTGAGATTGCTCGAAAGACCGACGGTCCACAAATCATATTAAACTATACACAATATTGTTTTTACTGTTATACTCACAACAATTTCATTATTCGCTGCTGGCAATTGTAGAGGTATCAGATCAACAGTGCTAAGACGATCCCGTAAATTCGAGAGCCTCTGTGACGCAGAAACTTTTCCGCTACTTTTATTTTCAATGTCTTTGCCTGTTCGTGCAGATTGTTTATGCTGAAACATTACGATTCATCAAAAATCTGTTGAAACTAAACCCGTAAGTCTACAGTTTCACTATGTTGCAATCCGTATATGAATGAATTATTATTTCACACACCTCGTTCGACATCGCTTTTCATATAAGTAGTTACTAAAAAATTACTGTAATATTATAATTTATAATTCACAGTAACGGTCATTAATAGCGTTATCATTTGCACGAGAAGTCAAGTTAGTATTTCAATCAAAATGTCATCCACTGTGTTGCCTATCAAAATATACGAAATAAGCTAGCAGGTGCTATAGTACTACCAATGCATTTTGATCCGTACGAGTTGGCGTTTTATGAAATATTTATATTTAAGGCGTCTTGCGGCAATAATCTTGTTATCTACATATTATACATTAATTAATTAGATAACTTAGAGTATTATTCTTAGTTCAGAAAACAAATTATATAATGATAAAACCAATATAATCCTAAAAAGAAGGACAAACATAGGTAAGATAAATAGAATTACGAAACTGGGTATCTAAGTAATTAAATCATAATGTAATTAATGAATTATAATTTTTAGCCTATTGAAATGAAAAACGAGTTTAGAATGGGCTGTAATTTTTTTCTACACCAAATAGGGACCGTGGTTGCAACCACATTGAAATTTGAATTAAAAACGTTACCTATTTTACACATAAGCGCAGCCAAGCCAATGGCTACTTCAAACTAGAACTGTCAATCGCACGATATGATATGTGTAGGTTCCTGCTTGGGAACTAAAAATATAGAACCATACATATATTATGAGAAGTTGTAGACACAGTGGTGTGTAGTGGTGCACACACAATGTTCGTGCATATCATATTTGCGTCGGACAATATACCTCTTCAGAAACAGAGCTATGACTTCGTAATTGTGGAAGCTGAGCAGAACTTTTCGTTGCGGTATTTTCTGAGTATTCAGTCGTTGCTGTTTTCGTTGGCTGTTTCGGAATTGTACTATTATTTTTCGTTTCGATCGTTTTATGTGTGTTGTTAGGTTTGACATTCTGAAACAAATTAATAAAAAATAACGGTCCTAATTTACCTTAATGCTTGTGAAAATATTACACTAATGTAATAGAATCGTCGTGTCAAAATTATCACAAAGTTAAGACGATAATGGTATTAAGTATAATTTGTAAAGGGGAATGCCCACTCTCCATAGTGTGCTGGGCCCGAGATGGACACCAAATATTACTAAAAAATGGACTGTTTCAAATTCTTAAATGTATTGGATATCTAAAAAATATATTGAAATTGACGCCACTATTATAAAAAAATAATAAAAGTAAAAATTCGTTTTGAGGTAAATTTTCTATATAAAAATATGTATGTGTCGGATTGTGAGATACTTCAAGAACTTTTCTTAATGTTTAACTTATTAAATATGATAAGAGAGATGTACCTAATGTATTTTTATCCAATTGTAGTTATTAGGGTATAAAAAAACACACCTACTTCTTTAAATATCTATATTTTCTTTATCTTCATACACAATTAGTAAATCATCTAAAAATAGCATAGGAGGGCATATACACGGTTTTGAATCTCGGTCAGGTTAAAACCACAATTCACACAATGTTTTTCAGCCGCAGTGTGAAACGTTATTGATCGGTATCCATAGTCGAATGCAGCTGTGATCCTTAACTCCTGAGCCAAAGTCGTCGTTGAAGGGAGGTTAAAATCCATAAAACAAAGCCAGTAAAATAAATCGAAGAAAAATAAAAACACATCCATTTTGAATGTAAGCACAAGTTTTTACTGGTGGTTGGACCTCTTGTGAGTCCGTGCGGGTGGGTACCATTGCTTAGATAGGTGGACGAGCTCACAGCCAACCTGGTGATAAGTGGTTACCGGAGCCCACAGACATCCACAACGTAAATGCGCCACCCACATTGAGATATAAGTTCTAAGGTCTCAAGTATAGCTACAAGTTAAAGTCCAATGGGTATGTCTTTGATGTTATTTTATGTACTTATAATCGATTAAAATCGATTGATTAATGATAATACTTAAAATGTTTTATTTATATACTTAAAATGTTTACTTAATACGTAAAAGGTTTTGATGCTGGCAATATTATTCCCGCAAAAATCAAAAACCTTGTTTTTTCAATAGAGTTACTTTTTTTAAACTACTTATTGTAAACTGTAGTGGCGCTCATTTGGAAGAAAGTAAATGCATATTTATTTATGACAAAATTAATACACTAAGTATTTTTTCTCTGATCTATTGTCCGCTTTGGGCCTGAAATGGGCATTCCCCTCTCGTTTCTACTGGCGGCAAAGCAGTACAGTGGCCTGCACGGGTAGGCACTACCACCCAAATCCTACTGCGAAGTGGGTTTAAACGATAGGATAACCGTTATGAAATACAATTAAGACTTTCATTTCTGGTCATAGCGGCGGCTCCACACCAGATGAACCGTGATCTCGTCTTACTGTTTAATGCAATAAAAAACATAATTTTATGATTTAGTTGAACTTACCTTGTAGTTGTTGTAAGAATTGTTATTAAGTGGTGCTCCACTTTTTGCTCTATAGTACTGATTGGAATACTGACTTCCATAATTTAATGTATTATTTGAAGCTGGCTTCCTCCATATTCCTTGCTTTTTTGGTAATCGATTCTGAAAATATTTCAAATTTCAATTAAAGTTTTTTTAGTTGCAATATCAATTTCACATATTGTCAGGTTCTATAGAAAATCTCATTGATAAAGTTATGTAATGTGACAGGAAATAGAACACTTCCACAATGTAGAAGTTGTACCAATTTTATTTTATAATTATTGGTGTTCGGGTTTATTCTAAGGAATTAATTGAAAGGTCACAAGTTTGGCTCTCTGTTTTATCTCGATATTCCTCAGGTGCGCTCTGATATTGATATTTTTTTCTTAATGGATACATCATTTATTGTCTACCATTAAACAAACGGTAGTTGGGCGGGCGTTCAGAATCAACTAGAACCACTGTACTCATCAACAACAACTCAACAACAATAAAATATTTGGTATAGGATAGGTTTTCTTTCATTTCATTGGTCGATTAAGCAAGACCAAATCATTTTCTTACACAAACAGAAGAATTTCTTTGTACCTAACAATTTCTTTGAACAAAACCTTGTCATTGAAATGACAAAATAAAATGCAAATGAACGGGAAGATGTCCTTTGTTGTTCCAAAGTTAAAGTCCAAACAATTATTTTTTATGGCCTGATTGTGTGTACCTCGTTCTGAAGGTTTGTCGGGTAGTATATGTATGTATATTCATGCAACTGTCCTGAATATTTCCCAAACCGAGTGTTTAATGTAAGATAGCTTAAGTTCCTGGAAAATATGATGCAGCATTCTCTATCCTAGTTTTCAAAATTTCAAACCCAATGTTTAAAAAAAAATCAAATTAATCCTAGTAAGACTTACAAAGTAATTTACTTTAGAGCCTGACTTTTTGCTTGGTTTTTGACGAGCTACCATAGCAGCAATATGTTGGGTCTCTTGACTAGCTATTGCATCTACATACCATTCCCCGTTAACTTGGGATACTTTAAAACCTGACACATCCAAAAAAAGCTTTTCTAATGACGGATAGCCCAATTTTTTGAATGGTATCCATTCTCCTTGTAGTTCTTTATAATCACCTGAAATATAAATTAATTGGGTTTATTGCATTTAGGAAAAATACTGAATACGGAAAATTATTTTTATTGATGAACTTTTTCATATAAGGAAGAGATTTTCTTTAATTTATAGCGTGGTCGAACGAGCTTCAGGCCTACTTGGTATTAGGTGGCTATCATAGCTCATAGGTATCGCAACATGAGTACGACCAACCAAGACTCAATTATAAACAGCTTTCCAACTCTACCCACCGAAACGCATTACCGCTTATTTGAACACCAGCAAAGGCGTACCGCTTTTTTTTATTTATTTTTTTTGCTTAGATGGGTGGACGAGCTCACAGCCCACCTCGTGTTAAGTGGTTACTAGAGCCCATGGACATCCACAACGTAAATGCGCCACCCACCTTGATAAGTTAGAAGTTCTAAGGTCTCAAGTATAGTTACAACTGCTGCCCCACCCTTCAAACCAAAACGTATTACTGCTTCACGGCAGAAATAGGCAGGGTGGTGGGACCGACCCGCGCGGACTTACAAGACGTCCTACCATCAGTATTTACGCAAATTATAATTTTGTGGGTTTGATTTTTATTATACGATGTTATTCCTTCTGTGTGGCAGTCAATTGTGAACATTTGACAAGAACGTATTTCATTTAAAAAATTGGTATCTGCCTGCGGGATTTAAACACTGGTTCATCGGTAGATATGAACACACCAGAAGTCTTATCCTTTCCCCCACAATGATCATAACAAGTTCAAAATACAAATTTGAGTTCACTTTTATGCTATCAAGAACATTAAAAAACTCACACACCGATGATCTGCTTTACAGATACTATCTATGGGCAAATAAGCTTACAGTCCAACTTGTCATAATGGTTACTAGGGCTTATCAACATCACAATGTAATTTTCTTTAAACTGTCAACTTCAAACTTCAAAGAGATAACTGCTTCATCCAAAAAATAGTGGATAGGGCATCTGAGGCTCATAATATGCTGCTCTACTGTCACCAATATTTTACATTAAAAAAAAATGGACATTAAAAATACCAATAGCTACCTACCCTCTTGATTAGAAATTATTTCCAGCTAATGTGTTCTAGGGATTTTGAGACATTTCTGTCTATTTCAAGTCCTGCTAATTATTTGTAAAACAATGAAAGGAGGAAACATTTTAATGAAATTAAAATTAACAACTTACTAAACATATTAACGATCTTATTTTGTAATTTTTCTCTACCATTGGTTGGGTTGTAAGCTCATCTGCCTTCAGAAGTAATAGAGAAAAGCTACAATAAAAGCTTGATAGTTGTCCTTAACTTCAGTATTGTAAGTATATTCAGATTTCAGTAATCTGTTTTTATAAATAATTAAAAACTATAGCTTTATATAATCAGCATTCAGTGGATAGGAAAATAATTGCAGTTTCTGAAGCCAAATTTTGTAAGAAATAAACATAGTTTTTGTTTTTGCTATATATTATTCCCCTTTTAGCTTCACAAATGGTAACTGTAAACCCTATTTTCTCTGGAAAGTTTGAGATATTTCAAATTTATAAGTGGTAACTGCTTAAATGGTAAATTAATTTACTTTCAAAATAAAATCATGGTACTTACGATTACACTGTTTCAGAGTTAGTGCACCTTTGACTGATAGTAATGTTGCACGTAGGGCTTGAATTACTTGTTCTTTTTCCGCCATTTTGTCACTGCATTAATAATAAAAATATACAAACAACCCTGAAACAGAAAATTACACAATGTTATACATCTTTATATCATTTAAATAACTTTTTTTATTGCTTTGTAGCCAGATGAGTAACACAGCCTAACAGACGGTAAGTATTCACCATCGCTTATGGACATTAGTAATGCCAGAGGCACAGCCAAACTGCTGCCTACTGCTAAGAACCCTCCTAAAGCCTTGTTTGAAGAAATTTAATAGTTTACACACAACATTTTATTTTGATTTATTATTTTGTTCAATGTAATAAACAACGCTTAATAAATATAATACGTTTAATAAATGAAAATGTAAATATAGGTTTAATGATTTAATGATGATCAGATTTAATATAAAACCATAAAAGTAACTTTTATTAACATGAAACATTCCATGAAAGTACTGAAATCTGTGAAATGTTACATGAAACAGCTAGTGACGCGTAAGCGACGTGTACAATATCAGCAACAGAAACCAATTCACTAACATACATATAACTTGAGGACTTTCTATTTCTTTTTACAATATCGTTTTCTTCGATCTAATTCATTCCGATATTTGGTGATTATGATACTTAATGATTTATTACGATATTACTTACTAAAATTATTCCAATAAGCAGACACAAATACTCAGACAAATCAGTTTATTTCCCTTACATCAACAACTACAACATTTAAGTTTGTTGGGTACAAAATTTCAACAGGTTTGAAGCAGGTATCCCAATAAATTATTGTGATTCGAGCATAGATGGCTAAGTTCGGCTTTGTTCGTCCATTGGAAAGGCAAACGGATTACATCCCATACAGTATTTTTTAGCTTTCTTAGAAGTGGGTGAGCATGGGTTCAGCCGAGACGGTTGGGATATTACCCAGGATGCCTTATCCTTACAAAGAGTAAAAGGAAAACACAAATTACATTAGATACCTTCGTTTTAAAAAGGCAAAAAATACTGGAAATACTGAAGAGCCTGAATGATCTATAGTGTATACACATATTGATTTAAAATTTTATTTAGTTGTGTATGTAAATTCGTTTATTACAGTTTTGTATTTGTAAGAATATTGATATAATTTAAAGTTCTTGGGTAGCAAAGTCCAATCTTTAAGTCGCAGAGTGCGAAATAATATACTAACACACTTTTATAAATTAGAATAAATTACGTGGATGTTTTAGAATTTTTCATCGAAATTACAGTTTCGTTATTTTGTTTTACTTCACAAACCGACAGATATATTTTTTCTCACTTTTTTACACACTTAAAGTCACTGCTATCTACACGAAAAAATAATAAAATAATTCACATAGCTTCAAAATAATGCGATTGTTCTGTAACTGGTACAAATTGTGGCTGCAGTATATTCTTAGTATCTGTGAAAGAACGCTACACACATATTTTTTCTCAAGTTCTAATAAAAATCCATAGAATAATAGTCATTGAATATTACCATAAAATAACCATGATTGGCTAAAAGGTGAAATGGCCAGTAGCCGTATAAATATTAAAAACCTACCTAAAAAACTAACCTCAGGTTTTCTGAATCGTTCGAAATGGAAGAAACGAAAACGGGCGTATCTTGTGATTTTAGTAAAGAAAACGATGAGAAACCTCAGAAAAAGAAAAATAAAAACAAGAAAAAACGTGGTGGAGACGGAGATCATGGTATATCTACGGCAAATGAGAGTTCGTCATCAATGCCAGATCCAACTGAAG
Organism: Bombyx mandarina; assembly: GCF_030267445.1. Taxonomy (NCBI): domain Eukaryota; kingdom Metazoa; phylum Arthropoda; class Insecta; order Lepidoptera; family Bombycidae; genus Bombyx; species Bombyx mandarina. Next base: position 8,625,735 of record NC_143212.1, on the reverse strand, counting down.
GTCATCAAAACATTTCATTAAAAGACTTAAAAATGGCAATGGAGGTACTAAATTTACAGCAAAAGCCTGCAAAAACTACAGAGGAGGCATTACATAAAGCATACCAATTCTGGTCAACCCAACCGGTGCCAAAAATGGATGAAAAAATTATTGCCAACGAGCCTATAGAACTACCAAAATCACCGGAAGAAATAAGGGCAGAACCCTATACTTTACCTGACGGATTCCAATGGGATACTTTGAATTTGAACGAACCTTTAGTATTGAAAGAACTGTACACTTTACTTAATGAAAATTATGTGGAAGATGATGATTGTATGTTTCGTTTTGATTACCAAACTGATTTTTTGAAATGGGCTCTACAACCACCTGGTTGGAAAATGGAATGGCATTGTGGTGTTCGTGTGGTGAAATCTGGACGGCTTGTTGGTTTCATTTCAGCAACTCCTGCTGATTTAAGAATATATAACCATGTTCAAACTGTTGTTGAAATAAATTTTCTTTGTGTGCACAAAAAATTGCGTTCTAAGCGAGTAGCTCCTGTCTTAATAAGGGAAATAACAAGAAGAGTTAACTTAACTGGTATATTCCAGGGTGTGTATACAGCTGGAATTGTGTTGCCTAAGCCTATTGCCACATGTCGCTATTGGCATAGGTCTCTTAATCCAAAGAAATTAATTGACATAAAATTCAGTCATTTGTCACGTAATATGACAATGCAAAGAACGCTTAAACTCTTTAAGTTACCAGACATGCCAAAAACACCAGGTTTCCGCAAAATGGAGATTCAAGACTGTGAAGCAGTAGTAAAATTACTCAATGATTACTTAAAAAAATTTGATTTGGCACCTATATTTTCTGATGAAGATTTTAAACATTGGTTTACACCACAAGTGGGAATAATTGATAGTTTTGTTGTGGAAGGTCCTAATTCTACAATAACTGATTTCGTCAGTTATTATACATTGCCCTCAACTGTTGTTTACCATCCAGTGCACAAAACACTAAAAGCAGCTTATTCATTCTATAATGTGTCAACAAAGACACCTTGGGTGGATTTGATGATGGATGCATTAATAACAGCAAAAAATTCAGGATTTGATGTGTTTAATGCACTAGATTTGATGGATAACAAAGAATTTCTTGAACCTCTGAAGTTTGGGATTGGTGATGGAAATTTGCAATATTATTTGTATAATTGGAGATGTCCTAGTATGGCCCCGAATAAAATTGGTCTGGTACTTCAATAACAGTAGTAATTTACTACTTGCTATATTTGTAACCAATGGTGTCTTTTGTTTTGTGGAATTTTGTGTAAAATATTGTCATTTATCAACAAATAAATAAATTTAGATCTATAAAGTGCCTTCTTTTTAGGTATCTTGGTGCCTTCTTTTTAGATATGTGTTTGGTTATACTTCATGTTTGACCTGCATTACATCCCAAAAAGCTATTTTCATTTTATAAGGTACACAAGTACGTAAAAACTATTAAAAAAATGAAAGATCAAAATAATAATAATATTAAAACAATAACGATATTGGTTTTAAAAAACAACAGAAGTTTGAATCAATAAATATTTTAATGAAATATAAATACTGAGTATTATAAATAGAAATTTGCTGCATCTGGAACATATAAGGCCTGTTGGATACATGAGGTGAGCTGACATTTTGATCAATTTAATCAACCCTTTACAGTCGAATTAGTTATAACCACGGAATAGATAAATAATGTTGGAAAGGCCTTTGCTCTAATTTTGTATTAGAACCAGTGTCGCCGCTTCATCCCCACTATTTTAATTTCTACACATACACATACTGTGATTACAAGTATTTCGCACACAACAAAAACACCCACACATAAATCTCAGGACAGATATTCGTTCGCAAACTAGCACAAAACACCCGTAGGCATACACACTCACACACGTAAAAAGGCAATAAAAATGTTCATACACGCTAGTGCTTGATAAAATCGATATTCTTTATCGATAAATTATCTAATGAATGAATGGAGAAAATGAAACATGAAATAAATATTGAAAAAAAAAAACTATTTTACTTTTATTAATTACAAATAGTCACTGTCCCTGGAATAAAACGTATTTGTTAAGCAGTTGGCGCTTGCTATTAATTGCGAATGAATTTTTCAAAACTAAGTGTATTCTGATTTTTTTATGGTAAAATCATTTTCAGTATAATGTTTAGAGCAAATAGTACTCGTCTTTGTCTCCAGTTTCCTCTACCTGTCACGTCAATTCATTGTTCCCTGGCGTTAGGTTCTTTATGAAACCTACAATTTTTAATTTACTGCATAAGTCAAATAGCATTTTACTTAGATTTTAATACGTCTTAGACAATATAGTAAATACCCGTAAATGAGAGGTCTACATGTCCCTTTATATTATACCTTCACATTAATTCAATGATAATAATTCAATAATAATAATACATATTTATTTTACTCAAAATACGTCTCACTAAGAATATACTAGGTATCATTAATTAAAAATAAAATAATGCAAAAATTATCCATGTCAAATGTAAATATTGTTGAGAATTCTGACGATTATTTTACATGACCACATGGTCACCTCACTATCGACAAACTGCACCACGGCCAATCAGGGCAAATTTCAAAGATTGAAGTGTAGAGAACGCAATGCATATAGTACATTGGAAGCTGACTTGGTCATTGCGTTCATTGGGCGAGTACACATCGCGCTATGTATGCTATTTATAACTTGCTGCAATAATATTGTTAATGTTTGGAATTTCATAATGCTCAGTATATTTTTATGTTTTAGACAAATAATATTGTAATTAAATGGTAATTTCGACTTACCGTTCGAAAGATATACCTCCTTGCTCTATACTTGAGGTCTGATTTTTTTGTTTTACAAGTTATAATTGCACAACACGGCACTATAAAGAGGAGATCTGTTCGCCAAAGTATTCCGAAACGCACTAAACGCGGTAAATGAAAGAATCGGTCGAGTTATGATTGTAGAAACATAACTGTGGCACGCTTGCCCCGCCTACATTACCATTCCAACCTTATTTATCTATTCCGTGGTTATAACCTTCGAAATGTGTGATATTGATGACACAATCCCTTTTGGATTTTATTTGATAATAGAGGTGGGGCGCCGGACGGGGTTATGTCATGGTTAGGTCATATTAAGTGTTTATGCTATGGTTTGTAATGCCGGCCACTGACATGCGTGCAAATATTCGTACATTGTACAAATGTTTATGCGCATGTGAAGGGCCGTCAGACATTCATTCGCAAACTTAGCGGCTGTGCAAATGGGTTCGGTTCTCAATTTGCGAACCCGTTTGCGCTTCCTCCCACACTTGTTTACGAATGTCTCCTCCTTTTTAATTCGTCAATAGAACATTGAAGAGAAAAAGAGTTTTGAATTATTTCCCAGACATCATTAACAGCCATGCTGTTTTTATGGGATTTCTTTTGATGAAGATACGCTACACAGTAGACGTCACGAACTATTTAAATGGCGATACGTCCGTTACCTTCGCAATCGTCGGCGCAACTGGGTAAACGAATGTGTGGGAGACTACGCGAAGGTTCGCGGTTCGCGCGCTTTGATGTCTGTTAAAAAACCGACACACCTTGGAAAACCACGAATGCAGCGAAAACTTTGCATAATCATTTGCAAATGTCGTCCCACACTTGCGGGTTTGCGTATTCGTGCGCATGTGAGTGACCCGTGTGAGAATGCGAATCCGATAGGTAAATGTGATCTAGACATGATCTAGATCACATTTTCTTTTCGTGTCCCCTATACGACCGCTCCTCATTCATGAATGATCTAATAGCTACTATGAAGCTATTACTTTGAAGTTGGTTTACAACGCCGCTACTAGAAGTATTTTAGATTTTGGTACTTTCTTTTTAGATCTTGGGAATGTGACAGGTTTTAAGAAATTGGACCTGATTCATTCTAAGGCATTAAGACTCATTGCAGGTGCAATGAAATTCATTCTCGTTAATGCACTACAATTAGAATGTTGCGACCCCCCCTTTAAGATTTAGGCGCCAGTATCTCCCTGACAGATTTATTTTCCGGCTTGCTCAATTTTCTAATCATCTTTTAGATTCCAAACTTGAATTATTGTCAGAGAAATTATCTCTCAGTAATAAGCCCTTTTCATGCCTAGTAAAAAGTTTACAGATATATAAATCGTTACTCCTACACCTTCCTTTAGACTCCGTTCTTTATTTAAAACTTCATATGATTCCCTTCTTTTCTCTCCTACTATTTGTTTTTCTCTCAACATAGATAAGTCCGATTGTAATGTAAAAACTACTTTTAACCATATTGTAAATACTAAGTGGCCAAATTGGCATCACATAATGATATATACTGATGCATCCAAACATCCCATAGGGTGTGTTGGAGTAGGTGTATTTCATAACCAATATAATATAGTCATCCACTTCTTGCCGGCCACCGTGCGGAGGTCATCGCACCATCTAGCCAGGGGGCGTCCCACGTTACGTCTTCCGCTGCGCGGACTCCACTCGAGAACCCGTCTGCTCCAGCGATCGTCAGTCCTACGGCATATATGGCCAGCTCACTGCCACTTCAGCTTGCTGACTTTGAGCTATGTCGATATGGATGAGGAGAGCCGCAGACCGGGCTCAGTGGTGTAGATTGGTAGAGGCCTATGTCCAGCAGTGGACGACTGTGGGCTGTTGATGATGATGATGATGATAATATAGTCCAAAAAATAAAATTACCACCAGAAACGGGAAAATGCTTCGGTCTTCTGAAAACAATAGAATATTTATATGTTTTAAGCTCAACAAAAGTGTTATATTTACAGATTCACTCAGTTCTTTACAAAGCTTAGAATTTTTTTCAAAACTGAATCCTTTTTTCCACATAGCATTTGAACGTAAGAGAATGTTGTTGCATTGCCAATTAAACAACTACACAGTCACTTTCTGCTGGATACCTAGCCATTGTGGCATCATAGGAAATGTGAGAGCTGACAGTTTGGTTAACGAGGCAACTGTGATTGGCGATTTATACCCATACACGATTTTCGGACACGACCTAAATGCTTTACCTAGCACATATCTCCGTGATACGTGGAATTTGAGCTGAAGAGAGAGCGATCAGGTCAAGGGTCGCTTACTCTACTCTGTACAGCCTTTAGTCCAAAGAAAACCATGATTTGCCAAACTGTGTTTTAATAAAACTGCCACTTCGTCTTTAATCCGCATGCGTCTTGGACTTATGCGGACTTAACTTGGTATAGTAGTCTAGTGCTGCCTGTGAACGTGGTGAGAGTTATTGCGATATGAACTATATTTTCTTTTCCTGTCCTTTATATGACTACTCTTCCCTATACGAATCTCTAATATCTCTCTGTATTCCTCTTTCTTCTAATATTTATTTACTTCTTAGAGATAATAGACCCTGTGTATATAGTGCATTAATAAATTTATTGTAAATAATAAAATTAAATTTTGTTTAATTCTCGGTACGGTTTAATTATTTTAATTCGCGTTATAGGTACTTTTCCCTCGCTTTGTTGACAGTAAAATACCTGACACTGGCCCAATGCACGTATGGTGCCGAGCCGAGTATTATGTTGTCCAGCTGGAGCACTGGGTATGAATACTCCAGAGGGTCCCACAAACAAGTTCGAAAAGGAATGGTAGCGAGCGAGGTGCGGACGTATTCTCGTGTGTATGCTTCGGTGGTTGGGGGTGAAGTGAACTGTCGGCGCCAGTAAAGGCGCACGCGCGGCTTGCCAAAAGGAAAGCCCCTCGGTCGCTACTCTTTGAATCGCGCCGGGAACCGACAACGAGAGTCCCTGATTGGTCGCGGCGCGCGATCAGACGCGGCTGCCGACGCGGCAGGCCTTAGGGTTGCTATAGAAGAAGAATATAACAGTGGCGTAACGAGGGGAAGAGGGTTCATTATGGACGGAGCAACATTAAAGGGGCACCAAATGGTCCACAAAACAAAGAATTTCTGGATAATTTACTTTTCTATATTTGATTTCAGAAAAACATTTTTTAATTTTATTGCCTGTGTAATATAATGTTAATTCGTAACTAAAAAGGAAAGAAGGGGGTGTCTAAAAAGGTATTGAGCCTTGTTAGCCCACCTACTAGTTAAGGTTACGCTGAATATGCCTCTCAAGGCTCTCAGCATAGGTAGGAAAAAAAAGGTGCGAATTTAGATTGTTACGCCACTGATACGAATCTTTCGTTTTCATGCCCAAACCACTAATACCATTCTGAGAAAATTCATTTGAAAATAATTAAGCCCTGCAAAAGGCTACTATTTTTCCACTGCCAAGCACGGGTCCCCGACCACGCGACATTGTGATACAGCAAACTTGTAACTAACAAATTACACATTATAAAATTATAAAAGGTTTTATTTAAAGCGTTCCTATACGAGTACTTGCTCGCTAGCGCCCAACTTAGGCTTTTAACAATAGTCCCAGACATTTTGTTTTACTCAATTAACAAGAAATGTAAAAACTGAAATTAAAACATTATTACTCAATAGGTTTTTTTTTTATTGCCCTTGTAGGCAGACGACCTTACGGCCCACCTGATGAATGCCAGGGGCAGAGCCGCTGCCTACCGCTTATTACTCTCCACAAGCCTCGTTTGAAGAAGGACATGTCATAGCGCTTGGGAAACACCGTGGAAGGGAGCTCATTCATAGCCGGATGGTACGTGGTAAAAAAGACCTCTGGAAACGCACTGTGGATGACCGCAGTGGCTCCAGGTAGTATGGATGAACTCTACTCCGGTGGCGGGCGGTGCGATGATAAAAACGAGATGCCGGTATCGTCTCGAACAATTCCTCAGAGCACTCCCCATGGAACATACGGTACAAAATACAGAGGGAACCGAAGTCCCTCCGCAGACCCAGAGGTTCCAAGCGATCCGTGAGAATGGGATTATCGACAATCCGAACAGCCCTCCTCTCTGTGGAGTCAAATGGAAGAAGCTGGTATTTGGGAGCCCCGGCCCAGAGATGGGAGCAGTACTCCACGCGAGGCCGGACTTGGGCTTTATAAAGCAAAAGCCTTTGTCCATGCGTGAAGTACCGCTTCGCTCTGTTGAGGACTCGCAGCATTTTGGACGCCAACTTGGCTTAGCCTTCCAAATTACTCCGAAGCTGGACATCGCTCGAAATGTCGACCCCAAGTATCCCGATACTCTCGGAAGGTTGTAGGGATACTCCTTGGAATTGCGGCGCCATGACAAAGGGGTCCTTTTTCGCAGTGAACGCGCAAACTTGTGTCTTCAACGGGTTGAATTGACCCAAGTTCAATTTACCCCATTCGGAGACTCGCCCCAGAGAGTTCTCCACTTCAGACACAAGTTTTGATCGTCTTTCTTGCACCACGCTCCGAGAGAAACTCTGATGGCCGATAAATCGCGCATACCCCGTGCTGTCATCCGCATAGCAATGCATGCCATCAATAGACAGCATGTCATTGATATACAGGATGAAAAGCGTGGGGGAGAGCACCGAACCTTGTGGAACGCCAGCGTTAATGGTCATGGTATCAGAACAGTCACCGTCTACAACGACCGTGATGCTCCGCCCATCCAAAAAGCTAGCGATCCACTTGCAGAGACCCTCGGGGATTCCGTAAGATGGTAGCTTCGACAGAAGTGCCCTATGCCAGACCCTGTCGAAGGCCTTCGCGATATCAAGGCTCACAGCAAGAGCCTCGCCCTTGCTCTCCAAGGCTTCAGCCCACCTGTGAGTAAGGTATACAAGAAGATCGCCAGCTGAGCGACCGTGACGGAAACCGTACTGTCGGTCACTGATCAGCTGGCGATCTTCAAGATACTTCAGATGTTGTATATTTATTATTCGCTCCATCACCTTGGAAAGCAAGGAAGTTATCGCGATATAGCTCGATGGGTCCGACCGGTCACCCTTCTTGGGGATAGGGTGGACGTGGGCGATCTTTCATGAAGACGGAACCCTGTTAGCGCAATAAGAGAGGTGATACAAACGCCTTAGCGCAGGCGCCAGCTCAGGGGCGCACGTTTTCAGAACCACTGCAGGAATGCCGTCTGGCCCACTCGACTTATGGACGTCCAGGAGTCGGAGTTCCCGCCTGACTGCACACTGTGTAAAGCAGATCTCCAGCAGGGAACTATCACACAGGGGGATGTTCGGTGGTGTGGCATCCCCGTCTTCCACAGTCAAGTTCGAGGCTAAGAGTTTGACCAGAAGGTCAGCCTTCTCTTTCGCACTATGGGCCAGACTGACATCGGACTTGCGTAGTGGTGGGAGACTAGACCTGCAAAAGTTTCCTTCTGCAGCTTTGGCGAGCGACCAAAAAGCACGGCTCCCAGAGGGATAGCTCTTCAGTCACTCGCCAATTCTAGCAACGTGCACCGATTTCACCCTGGTAATAACCTTCTTGTAGGACCTGGAAGCGGCGTCATATGAAACACATTATTCAAAAGAAATAAAACATTTTATTGGAAGGCGTCGGTCCTGATGACTAAACTTAAAAGTTCTACTAAATAAATCTGGCCGTAATTAAGGCCAAGGGACTCATAAATTGTGATTTTTTGTTCTAATGTGACGATAAATAATTCAAATATTTCCAAGACATTTTATCGCTGGCCTCGATACGCAGCTGCACCAAAAAGCAGTCACCTTGGGAATTCTACTGTGTTTTTTCTCATTGTTCTCCTTTTCAATATCTTAAGCCCTCCTACTTCGACAAAGCGACGCGACACGAAAACCCTTTTATCGTGGCCGCGCTAATTACCTATGCGACCGCGACGAGGCAACGCAAAGCCGCCGTTGCCCAAAATATGTTGATCTTCTTTTTTTTCTGTTTTTATTGCTTAGATGGGTGGACGAGCTCACAGCCCACCTGGTGTTAGTGGTTACTGGAGCCCATAGACATCCACAACGTAGACACGCCACCCACCTTGAGATACAAGTTCTAAAGCCTCAGTATAGTTACAACGGCTGCCCCACCCTTCAAACCGAAACGCATTACTGCTTCACGGCAGAAACAGGCAGGGCGGTGGTACCTATCCGCGCGGACTCACAAGTGTTCCTACCAGCAGTAATTACGTAAATTATAATTTTGTGGGTTTGATTTTTATTACACAATGTTATTCCTTCACCGTGGAAGTCAATCGTGAACATTTGTTGAGTACGTATTTCATTAGAAAAATTGGTACCCGCCTGCGGGATTCGAACACCGTTGCATCGCTTCAACACGAATGCACCGGACGTTTTATTCTTTAGGCCACGATCCCCTGGATTCACTCTCGGTGGGTTTAGAACTCTTATGTAGGTACCGGTCACTAGCGAGCGGAATAACTCATACACAACCGAGCTTCTCTTTTCAGTAGGTAGCGATTACGTAGTCACGGGTGTTGTAGATTCTGCGAAGAAGCACTGCTCTTGCAGTTTTAGCAAATTCTCTAAGGTTGAGTCCGTGAGCCCATCCGGGGATATTGCAACTACTACGCCCGGACGGGCGTAAATGGAATAGCCTCTAAGGCTACCAGTGTAGGTAGAAAAAAAAACAAGCCAAATACTATCTACTACCAACGTCTAACGGTAGCTTCTGTATTTATGACTAGTAATTTTAAGACATTTTGATCAGTATTTCAAATAAAACACCAGACTTATAAATATTCCAAAGAATATAATTTTAACCAAACATGTAGCATCAGTAAATTACTAGAGACCAAGTTTTCAATCCATGGTATCAGTCAAAAACTGATGTGAAAGTAATAATAAATGAAAGAACTAAAGCCAACTCCCATATCTTGAGATAATAAATCAAACTGAAATGAATGTATCTAAAGTTCTCAAACAACTTTAACTTAAAATAAACTTCTTAGTCAATGTAAAAGTCAAAGAGTTCATTAACTCGCAACGTAGAAATGTTGACAGTTACGTATTTTTGTTTGTGAACTTGCACTCTTTAAAGTTACATAAGAGTGCATAACCCACTTTTAATTTTTTTACGATTTTTATATGTATTTTTTTTTAATGAATTTGATTATATTTTATCAAAGAATATAAAGCAAATTGATAAAAGCGTTACAGAATTAAAGCAGCTGACCACTTCTTGATATGCCAGCTAGCTTTTCTGATATTTATTCTTTTTTAGTTGCTTGTTGTTTAGCTTGATGAGCCTGCAGTACAGCAACAGCTTCATCTACTTTAGCTTTCAGAGACTCTGCATGTTCTAACATATGAAGAAGTTCTGAATTATCAATTTCCAAAAGCATACCAGTTATTTTCCCAGCCAAATCAGGGTGCATTCTCTGAATAAGTGGAAACAGTCGTTCCCCAAGCATCTGTTTCTGTTCCTGGAGTGGTGCTGCTGCAAGCATAGTAGAGGTCAGAGGTTCTTGTCCTTGGATATGCACTGCTGGTTGTGGAGCTGGTGGGTTGCGCATGTTTGGTGTATATTTATAATTGGCTGGGCGACTGCTTTGAGATACTAAAGGTGGACGAATAGATGCAGCAGCAGCAGCAACTCCTTGCTGTCCAGTTATGGGTCTTGCACCTAGCGATGTTCTTATTGTAGATTGGGCCGGAGCTCTCGGTGCTGGTCTGTAAGTGGGTTGCATATTTGCATATGCAGATGCTGCTTGTGTGCTAGGCCTTACAGGGGGCTGTGCATTCCACCTTGGAGTTGTAGGTCTTATTTGAGTCATTTGAGCTGGTCCATAGTAACGTGGTGCTGGAGGGAGCGACGGTACAAAAAATCCACTTGCACCACTAGGCTGGAATATTTGACCCATTTGCTGCATGCGCATACTAGCCATTCTCTGCATGTACTGAGATGTTAAGTGCGCTTTACGGTCCTCCTTGCGTTGAGCTAGTGCAACATACAATGGTTTAGTTCCTACAATACGTCCATTCATCTCAGTAACTGCTTTGGTAGCTTCTTCAGGAGAAGAAAAACAGACAAACCCGAAGCCTTTACTACGTCCATCTTCTAGCATTACCTGTTGAAAGAGACAATTTTTTCAATTCCATTTCACTATTATTCGTACATTATGCAGGTAAAATGAGTGTGACATAGAAAAATAATTGACATAGCTTCAATAGTTATAATGACAACTAGAATTTAATTAAATTAAGATGTCTATTAGAAAATTAATTTCTTCTTCTTCTTTGTCGTTTCCTCTTTACTGAGGGTCGTGACCACCTTGGTCCAGTTTTTGCACCAGCTTCCTCCAATGTCATTTAATTTGTAGGATAATTACATACTAGAAAGTTAAAAAGTGGTCTGACATTGGTGATGTTGCTATATGCTGCATTGTATATGTATATGTTCCATTGATGATAGATAAATGCTCAGGCTTCTCTGATATCTTGTAACAGAGACATTACTCTATTTCTAAGCTATAATCACAGACAACAGGACCTTATGTATGATGGGTGAAGTGCTTTATGTTTCACAGATATTTTCAATACCAGAAGTATAATCAAGCTACTGTGCTACAATAATATATCATTTTGAGAAAGATAAAGAACATTCAAAATTCACTGTGAACATAATTTGGCTTTGACCTTCTGATCAATTTGAAGTTGTGACAATAATTGAGCCAATGGTATGTGTAACCACATTCATATTATGTAGGTGTCTGGTTAATAAGGTATGAAATAAAATTGATGTGAAATGTAATAATGTGATAAGAATATTAATATAATACCATATTGATGGATGTATTAATATGTTCTTATTAAGTTATATTTTAACACAATAAGGATTTTGCACATCCTTTGGAACCCTCACGTGGCTCACAGGTGAATCTCATGACCTAAATGGTTCAGTGAGAAAAGGGTCACTAGTTAGCGCAGTGGCCTGTATGCTTAGTGAGTTTTTTAACGTTCTCGATAGCGTAAAAGTTAAAAAACTCACACTAAGCACACTCAGATGAATGAATGAAAACACTCGATTTTTCATATGGAGTTCAACTTCTTAAGCTTCCAGTAATGCTTGTAAACCTTCGATTTTTACATATTTAAATCGTGTATATAACTAAAACTACAAATCTGAACTTAAAAAATTACTTACCTAATTTTTATGTAGGATATAATATAATTTTTGTAATTAAAATGAAGTTAAATTTTAATTTTGTAATAACCTAAAACATGCAATCCAAAAAATATAAAATCCAAAAACTCATACCTTCGCAGACGTAATAGTCCCAAATGGTGCAAATTCTTTGCGCAGACGTTCATCATCAATTGTATCATCCAAGTTCTTAACATACAAATTAACACCTTGATAACGAGTTAGGCGTTCAGATTTCAGTTGTTCAAACTTACGCTTCAACTCCTTTTGACGTTCAGCTTTCTTTTGTGCACGTCCAACATAGAGAGGCTTACCCTCAACTAGCTCTTTGCCATTCAATTCAATGCAAGCTCTTTCAGCAGCATCTGGGTCTTCAAAAGCAACAAAACCAAAGCCTCTAGAATTGCCATCATCTTTGTACATAACTTTGTGACTTGTAATGCGACCATATTTCTCAAACATATCTTTTAACATTTCATCAGAAAAGTCTTCTCCAAAGTTCTTTACATACACATTGGTAAACAGTTTAGCCTTCTCACCAAGTTCCTTTTCGCGCTCTTTGCGTGGAATGAATCTGCCTACATAAACCATTTTACCATTTAACAACATCCCATTTACCTTTTCAATAGATTTATTTGCAGCTTCTTCAGTTTCAAAATGAACAAAACCATACCCTTTTGAAGCACCAGTCTCATCTTGAGCTACTTTACAACTCAAAATATTCCCAAACGCTGAGAATGTATCAAATAAAGCCTTGTTGTCAATAGATTTATCAAGGTTTTTTATAAAAACATTCCCAACTCCGGATTTGCGCAGGGAAGGATCACGTTGGGACCACATGATTCTAATGGGTCTTCCTTTGATAATATCAAAGTTCATGGTGTCTAAAGCTCTTTCAGCTGAAATAAATAAACATTACTATTAATATTGTTTTCATTTCTGGTTCCATATTCTATATTTTTTATCATAATAGATTCACTGCTCATATCATGTTAATTACTGAAATCCTGCATAAATGAATGCAACAACCTACCCTGGCACATTATATTAGGAGTGTGTTTCTTTGTATTAATGGCTATTAGATCAAAACACAAGTTTGAGTGGTGACAAATATAGTTTGTGACTTATGGGAGATAGCATTCTACCAACATACAGAGCACTGGAGTCATCCAAATCTAGTTCAAAGCAAAATCATGTATTACTGTGCTGAGGCGAATTTTCAATGGTGGACTTTGATATACTCCTGACATTGCTGTATTTTTAAGTTTGAGGTCATTGCCTAAGGGTAAGATGGTTGTGTAATTGTATTAAACAATGAGACTATTCCGATTTATCAAATTGACTATGAACTGATTCATTTCTCTACACAGAAAAACATATTACACAATACAAAATCACAAAGTTTTTTATGGGCTCATGGCCTACTTTTAAGTAAGTGGTGACTGTTACTAATGGATATCAAGTAGAGCTGCCTACTACTGGATGACAAAAACAATTTAACATTAGGCAGGCTGAGCCATATGCTTTCATATGGAATAAGAAATAAAGCAAGGTGGTTTAAGCATTTTAAGAGACTTCAAAACTATTTACACTCATAAGAAAATGAATATTAAAATATACCTTAAACATAACCAGACTTTATTTAAGGTTTTTAAAGATAAATTAGAATTGTTAGGTGGATGGATAATTTAAAAGTGACTGCAAGAAGTTTCTAAGATTTCCTTAGGAAACCTATACAGGGTTTCATCATATTAAAGCAACTTTAAAACTTTTTGGAACTAATCTTGTCAATTGAAAGTTTTGTGCCTCCTGAAAGTCATATATTTTGAGACCAGTAAAATCAAGCAGTATACTTGCTAATTTCTGTAATATGATCTAATAACGAAATCTTACTAGAAGGTAAATATACATAAGAAACACTGAGGAAGTTTAGTTACGACAAAAATGATTACCGCTGCAATTAGTAATTTAATAGCAATTACACTAGAAACAGATTGCAAAACCACACAACAGCATTAGGCAACTGGGGCACCTGTAATGTGCGTGATTAAATTGAAAATTATAACGGATAATGAACAAAGTTTGTTTCAAGTTGAAATAAAACTAATTTTATGCAGTACATTACCTACTCAGAGCAACTACTATTTAAACAAAAATAATTTTTAGATTTGTATATTGGTTAGAAAAACACCACGCTTATTTGATAAAGACAATTGAAGGCACATATGAATACTATTTAACAAATTTATGAACTTACCATCCGTAGGTTGCTGAAAATTAACATAAGCGTAGCCTAAGGATCTACGGGTAATCATATCGCGACAAACACGTATAGATAGGACGGGCCCAGCAGTCGAAAATTTTTCAAACAACATGGCCTCGGTTATATCAGAGTGTAAATCTCCAACATACAGAGATGCCATCGGATAACTTGGTGGACCAGGATTCATTTTGATGCTATTTAATACAATTTCACAGGAACATTAACAGACTGCAAATGCAAAACTTCACTTTCTCTTTATATGACTATCGCATTCCAATGACCACGTTGCACGCTTATGTCCACTATCTTAAAATCAAATGATTCCCTTTTCGTTTTTGTTATTTTGCTATTTTTTTGGGTTTTTTTAAATTTTATGTTTTTTTTTTTGTTTTACAAGAATATTTTCACGAAATCCTGAGGATTGTGTGACCCACACGAGGAAACACAACCTCACGTGAACACACCTTGCTCACCAAAGGAAAAAGTGATGTGACGTTCGTGCGAAATGCGAATTATTCAAATTTCAAGATGGCGTAGTGTTGCTAGATTTAAATAAATAACAACGCTTGGCTAGTGTGATCCTTCTCCCTTTTCATCATATCTAGCGGCTTGTAATGCACTTTAGCTCTCTTAATATTCTCCGGCTGACATGGTTCATCGCGACAGTTGAAACCGCATACAAAATTAAATCCAATGAAATAAATTGAATTCTTCTATTTAGGTAAGCATCGATTCTTTAGTCGATTAACTTAACATTATATTTATAAACTGAGGACTATTTAAACTAAAATTAGGGATTCAATATCACATTTTGTGACTAGCTTTTGCCCGCGACTTCGTCCGCGTGGAATAGTTACTTTGGCATAACGCTAAATTTTACCCGCCACTTCATTTATGTAGAAAGTGAAAATATTTTGAATAATAAAATGTTAAGGAGGTATTTTAGGTACCAAAATCACGCTTTTAAGCCGTCTTCAAAAGTGAAGGCTATCGATTCGACCACCATTTTTTATCTATGTATGTTCGCCGATTTCTCGAGAATGCTTGAACCGATTCTGTTAATTATCTTTTCTAGCTTTTTTTCGAAAGAGTAGACTTCCCGAATTGTCCTGTAATTATCAAGACCTGATGATGTGATCCTGGAGAAATCCACAAAAATCTATAACTTTCAAAGCCTGTCTTGAAGTGATTTGGGTGTTTCTTGTTATTGTTCTTATTCGGTGCCACCGCGCACCGGCCGGCTGATGCCTTGTGTATCAATATTACGCGCTTGATCATTATTTTGCTGCGATGTTATTTTAAAACTGCGATATCTTCTCATACTCATTAAAATACTTAAAGCGAGATACTCATTAAAATCATGTGTGTGTTCTTTTAAATTAAATAATTGTAATGAACAACGTATTTATTTTGATAGGCATCTTTATAAAAACACCTTCACAAATAATGCTTTATTTTAGAACAAATTTGGTTGGCATAAAAAACGTTATAGACCTTACCATATAGACATACGCTGTCCCGGACTTTTCAAAGGGGTACAATACTGTCATACATTATTTTAGCGAAACTTTAACCGTTTGTGCAGCGCACACATCGGAAGCTCTCAAAAGGGAAAAAAACCCGATTTTGAAACATTATTTATTGGTGCTCTTATCTTGGCGTGATGATGTAGCCTATAACCTTCCTCAATAAATGGTCTATCTAAAACTGAAAGAATTTTTAAAATCGGATCAGTAGTTCCTGAGATTAGCGCGTTCAAACAAACAAACTCTTCAGCTTTGTAACATTAGTATAGATGTTCAGTACCTAATGTAAAGAGTACCTAGTATTTTTTATTGTTCTAAAAGTCCATAGACCTATGTAGTAAGGTCACGACATATTGTTCTATACGTACAATTGCTTATATAAATAGCACCCATTTTGAAGGCACACACATAAATATACCTAGTCAGGTCATAAGTATTGTCACACAGTAAAAACTTTTCTTTTAGAATGCTGGCCACAAAAAAGTTTATTGAATTCGAATTTCGAATCGTTCATGAAAATAAAAATGTATACTTTTAGAATTTTACTCATTTTTAAATATGGAGTGGACGCTTAAAGAAGACCGTGTTGCAGTTATTGCGTTGCATCGTTGCGGTTACGCGCCAATTCAAATTTTTAACATACTGAAAAATTTGAATATAGCCAAAAGATTCGTTTATCGTACCATCAAACGATACAATGAAGACTCTAGTGTAGATGACAGGTCAAGAAGTGGTCGCCCTCGGTCTGTTAGGACTCCAGCAGTGATAAAAGCTGTGAGGGCGCGAATTCAAAAAAATCCCAAACGTAAGCAGAAACTGTTGGCCCTTCAGATGGGGTTAAGCAGAACCACGGTGAAAGGGTGTTAAATGAAGACTTAGGGCTTCGGGCATATCGAAGAAAAACAGGGCATCGTTTGAATGTTCGTCTAATGGACCTGAGACTGAAGAGATGCCGCGCTTTGTTGAAGCGGTATGCGGGAAAAAAATATCGGGCAATTCTTTTTTCGGATGAAAAATTTTTTACCGTAGAAGAGAGCTACAACAAACAAAATGATAAGGTGTACGCACACAGTAGTGAAGAAGCGAGCATCCGTATTCCGCGTGTCCAACGAGGTCATTTTCCATCCTCGCTCATGGTATGGTTGGGAGTTTCTTATTGGGGCTTAACAGAGGTACATTTTTGTGAGAAAGGTGTAAAAACGAATGCAGTTGTGTATCAAAATACAGTCCTGACGAACCTTGTGGAACCTGTTTCTCATACCATGTTCAATAACAGGCACTGGGTATTCCAACAAGATTCAGCGCCAGCTCATAGAGCGAAGAGCACACAAGACTGGCTGGCGGCGCGTGAAATCGACTTCATCCGGCACGAAGACTGGCCCTCCTCCAGTGCAGATTTGAATCCGTTAGATTACAAGATATGGCAACACTTGGAGGAAAAGGCGTGCTCAGACTTTTTGGCGGGAACGCGAGGAGTGCAGTTGTGTGATTTGTTTTATTTTGTCTATTTAGTGTTTCTTCGGGTTTAAATGTATAATAATGGTGGTTTATTAACTGTTTAATATCTGTGAAAGTGCACAAATGTGGGAAAATGAAACAAAGCTGCTGGACGTAACTTCTCGGGTTCCTCCAAAAAGTCCACTGAAAAAATCTCAGTAAATGACCACCATTTTACTGCGATTATATTTCATCCCATATCATCTCATTTCATTAAATTTCATCCCAGTTGATTAATGTCTCAAATTAATCATCTTCATTTCATTTCACTCCATATTATCATTTTTCATAAAATTAAGAATATAAAGTAAAATAAGACATGACTTAAAGGTCTTAGTTACCAGGTCATAAAATCTCTTAAAAAAAAAAAAAAAGGCGTGCTCAAAGCCTCATCCCAATTTGGAGTCACTCAAGACATCCTTGATTAAGGCAGCCGCCGATATTGACATGGACCTCGTTCGTGCTGCGATAGACGACTGGCCGCGCAGATTGAAGGCCTGTATTCAAATCACGGAGGTCATTTTGAATAAAATTTAGTGTCATAAGAATCTATGTTTTGTTAAGTTCATTTTGGTATATGAATGGTTACATAATGAATAAACTTTTTTCAATTATTTTACATTAAACATGTGACAGAATTTATGACCTGACTAGGTATATCTATCTCGTTCTTACTCAGCACTTTAACTCGCAGGAAAACAATATAACAGTATTTCAGTGCGTACATAAAATGAAACATGAATATACGTAAATGTCTAATGAGGCCAAAAATCGTGTCGTAATAATTAGATTAAGTTTTAATAAGTATTTCAGTGAAGAGTATCCCCAAACGCTCAGACACAAACCAGTGAGTTTCTCGCCGGATCTTCTCAGAGGGTCGCATTTCAGATTCGGTGGTAGATTCTAGAAGGCAATGCTCTTCCGCAATGCTATGTTATTAGCGATGTCGTCAGGTTAGTCTCATGAGCTCACCTATTCACTCGGTTGCCGGCATAATTCCTAAAGGTTACCATTATAGCTAGGAAAAAAATTGTTGCCACCTTCTCACGATAACGTCGCTTTTCACAATAAATCTTGTAATTTTGATCTATAACGGAGCTTTTTAATATACTGAAACATGTAGCGATCACTAAACAACAAATTGTGCATTAACAAAAAACAAAATTTTAAATTATGTAATAATTTTTCATACAAATTGGGAATTTCATTGTTTTTATGATCGAACAATCACCAATAATCATCGAACAAACGATAATTGATCGTAATTAAGTAATCTGAGCGATAAAAATAAAGATATCTAGTAAAGAGGGGCAACTTAAGGGTGATCATTTGCTTATTAAGTAATTAATTTAAATAAATAAAAGAGGAACAAACTATTTTACATTCGAGCATTAACGAACAAACGACGAACAAATAATAAAAAATCAAAAATCCGAAAATCAAAAAAAAAGGGGGCCAAATTCATTGAGCCAGTCGGAGGTTGGAGCTGGGCATGTTCTTTAGGAAAGACTAGCCGACTCCATAGACTATAGACACATATGAGTAATCATTATAGAATATCGCTAAAATGGGGCGATTAGGAACAAATTCCAACTTCATGAACAATTTTAAGGTAGTTGTTGATGTTTAAAATGCTATATCAGGATCAAAATGATCGAGTCTTGGGGGTATCTTTGTTATCCAATTTAAAGCTATGCAATTAGCATTCCAGTTTAAGAAAAAAAGCAAAAATAGGTGCTATCCCTATTTACCCTGAAATTGTGGTTATTGGGGACGAAATTAGTGTTAATAGAGAAATTTGCTAGGGCTGGCACTCCTTGGTTTTAATTAATTTATTTATTTAGTTGCACCAACAAAACGATCATCAATAAAAAACATTGAAAAACTGACAAAAGTACATGGCAGATGTCACCTCAATTATAGGTGCAATCGACAGTGCATTTACAACAAAAATAAAAAATATATAACTAAAACTTGATTACATTTAATTACTTATGATTAATTTATATTTACTTGGGAATTTATCCGCGACAGATTTTTCCTGTAAGCTGTGAGACAATTAGAAAAAACATCTATTTCATCACTTAAAATTAGTTCAGCGCAATCGGACAACTCCGAATGAACATTGACGAAGACCGCGCTACCGTGGACATTATTGTAGGCCCAAAGGATTCTGTTTAAGGGAAAATAAGCATCTAAATTCAAACGAGGGGGCTTTCTTATAAGCGGTTTATATTTCTTCGTGCTTAGTAAGTACTTAGGGGCTGATAGTTTTATCTGGGTTAAGAGATTAGGTGTGTCCGTTATTCCATGGATTAATCACGTGGATACCCCTACTCTGAACAAATATTAATATGTTTTATTATGTATTACTTAGACATTTTTGTCCACCTTGAGATTTCATTGTTCTTGTTAAATGTCTGTGCAAAACCGACTTACTTATGTTAAATTGCTTAGATATTTCAACTAACGACTTATTCCTAATTTCATCATCTCTTATAAGGATTTGCACTCTTTGATACGTACACGCGAGGCATATCTAAAAATAGAAAACAATACGTAACTGATAATATAAATATTTGCCAAACAATAAAATATCACTGCATTGATAATTTTGAATAAAAGTTCTAGACAAAAACATCATGAATAAACCACTCTTACCAACAAATTTAAAAAATATTGTTATAACTACGTAGACAACCCTGCAAACCTATACTTATTTTGTATTTGTAGTCGTCGTGGCCTAACGGATAAGACGTCCGGTGCTTTCGTGTTGAAGCGATGCACCGGTGTTGAATCCCGCAGGCGGGTACCAATTTTTCAAATGAAATACGTACTCAACAAATGTTCACGATTGACTTCCACGATGAAGGAATAACATCGTGTAATAAAAATGAAACCCGCAAAATTATAATTTGCGTAATTATTGGTGGTAGGACCTCTTGTGAGTCTGCGCGGGTGGGTACCACCGCCCTGCCTATTTCTGCCGTGAAGCAGTAATGCGTTTCGGTTTGAAGGGTGGGGCAGCCGTCGTAACTATACTTGAGACCTTAGAACTTGTATCTCAAGGTGGGTGGCGCATTTACGTTGTGGATGTCTATGGGCTCCAGTAACTACTTAACATCAGGTGGGCTGTGAGCTCGCCCAACCATCTAAGCAATTCTTCTTCTTCTTCTCAGTCGTGTCACTCTTGACAAAGTGGTCGTGATCGTCATGTAGTGTTGGAAGGGGCAGACTTGATGCGTCTCACGATGTCGCGCCATCTCTCCCTGCTCGAGGCCATTCTACTGCACTCATTTAGGGAACCTCCCACTGCAGTTTTAATTTGGTCGGTCCACCGCATTGGTGGCCTCCCGCGCGGTCTTGTACCATCAACGCTTCCCTGTACAACGAGGCGTTCTATGGACCGGCCATCTCGTCGCGAAACGTGTCCGAAGAAATTCACCATTCGAGACTGTACTATACCAAATAGACGCTGCTTGATACCGAGTTCCTGAAGTATCGAGACATTTGTACGAAAGTCGGTCCACGAAACTCCAAGCATTCTTCTCCAGTACCACATTTCCAGAGCGTCTATTTTCTTCCTTTCCACGTCTAATCTAAGCAATAAAAAAAGAAAAAAAAAACATAAACTTAGGTCGTTTCCATTTCTGTAGGTAGCGGCCTCCCCCCGGTGAAGGTCAAGGGGCGACCTGAGGGGGTGAGGCCGCACGGCGCGCTACCAGCACTCTAGCGCGCTGCCGTGGAGTGAATAGAGCGACCGGTCGACGGTGTATCGCGTCCCGACCCGGCAGGCTGGTTCTGGTCCAGCGGGGTATTCCGGGACACCAGCGACACCGTCTGGGCGGCCCGTCGGGCTGCCATACCGAGACGGCCGACGTTTCAGAGCCTTCGATTCGCCTCGAAGGCTCCGTCGGCTGGGCGTCCTTGGGGTGAGCCGCGCCGTCTGGTTGTAAGTGTTGACCGTGGTAGCCTCCCTATCTCATCTGGGTTCTGACCTCGGAGGGGATCGGACGTTGGGTGTAAGAGTGCAGAGGAGTCGCTTAGTGGGTGGGTCCTAAAATCCTTGGGCCCGCGGTCTGCTCACAACACCATGCAGACCGTTGAGTCTCACATACCACGCGCGCCC
Source organism: Bombyx mandarina (assembly GCF_030267445.1). Classification (NCBI taxonomy): domain Eukaryota; kingdom Metazoa; phylum Arthropoda; class Insecta; order Lepidoptera; family Bombycidae; genus Bombyx; species Bombyx mandarina. The sequence continues at coordinate 8,604,225 of NC_143212.1, read as the reverse complement.
CTTTTGCGCGGGGACCTCGTAGGAGGTACGGCCCTCTACACGAAAAAAAAAAAAAGGTCGTTTCCATTTAACTTATTCTCATTCCAATTGACCCCTTTTTCGTTGTTATTTGTTTTTTTTTATTTGTACCTGACACGTCCCCAATATCCCCAAAAACAACAGATTTTTACATATATTCTATATTATCAAATACATTAAAACAATAACAACTGATACTTACATTTGATAAATATGATAGTTCAAACACTAAATAACGTTTATAAATCACATTCATCTTCTATTATTATCAAATAAATAAAAGAGAGCAGAAGTTAATTTGAAATGCGTTTTTTCTAAGTTATCAGCTATTATCATGCATATTCAGAGTTGTTTTGTGTACTTTCAACATTCTACTATTAAACTAAAAAAAAATGGAAGATTTTGCAACGAATATAAAACTAATATTGAGCGTCGAAAGATTTTCCTGGTTTTTTTCCCCAATTACCTCTCAATCCCTAATCACCCCATTTTAGGTTTCTAATACCAAATACTCAGAATACAGAATAACCATAGAGTTAGTATTTTAAGTAGGTAGTTGTAGGTACTTATTAACTCCATGAGAATAACCTATTCGGTTTTCTGAGGCCAAATCACAGATTAACGTATTAGCTACGGCCATGGAGTTATTAAGTACTTTACTAATTCTATGGCTACGGCCATGAAGTTATTATGTACCCATGGAGTTAATAAGTACCTACAGTAACTCTATGTATGTACCTTAGTAACTCTATGGCTACGGCCAAATACAGAGAGCTAGATAAAACAAGTTCTGGTCAACGCCGTCTTTAAGCCCACTGAGTTTCTCGCCGGATCTTCTCAGTGGGTCGCGTTTCCGATCCGGTGGTAGATTCTGCGAAGCACTGCTCCTGCTAGGGTCAGTGTTAGCAACACTAGTTAGAAATAGCCTCTCGAGGCTATCAACATAGATAGGAAAAAAAACCGTCTTTATCAGCTTAGAGAGAAGAGAGACTATAAAAGCTAAAAAATTATACATGTTTTAAAATTGTTTTTAATTCATCAAAGGGGCTAACTTGGAATGTCTGGTATTTTTAAATTCGAAAATCCAAAGCACTGTTTTTTTTTCTTTTTGGACCCAAACCAAGAGTTGTTGCCACTTTCAAAATAATGGTTAGGAAGCAAAAAGCAAATCAGAAAATAAAGTTAGATAAAGGTTACGCAGGAAAGTTTGATTAGGATTTTAGGAAAAAAATAATATATACAATTATTATTTTAGGTTAATACTGTTGAGGAATAAGATAAGATAAAGATAAAAGATAATTTTCTAAATAACTGGGTCTACTGTATGTAATAAATAAAGTATACATATAGGTAAATGAATAATAAGTGATGATAAAGAAATAAATAGAAGTGAATGATCAAAAAGAGGACATGATAGAATAATGTGATTTAGTTCGCCAATGTCCGTGCCGCATTCACACTTACTGCTATCCAGCACTCCGATCGTCGCTAGATGTGCCGGTAAGGTTTTTATCCATACATTTAATAAACAGGTTTCTGCAGTCTAAGAGAATAAGATAAATTAGTTGATATTTAAAAGGAAATTTTGCTAGATCCTGTAAAGCACTCTTTGAATCGGTTAGTATTATGGTTTCTTTTAATTTAAATATCAAAATGTATTCAATGGCCTTGTATATTCCAAAACATTCACCAGTGAACACTGATGTTTCAGATGGTAATTTTATCTTTTTAACTATTTTTGATTGCGAATGATAGATTCCTATACCAATACAATATTTATAGTCATAATACAATGGTTATAGTCATTCCAATCTTGGTCTATTACAAAATTAAAGTTAGTATTTGGTTGGGGCTGATACTTAGAAACACCGATGTCAACATAAAGCACTGTTATGAGAGTGCAGGGACTGTTAAAAGGGCAGTGTTGCAATTCTAATCTAATTCAAAATTAAAAGATTATTTAATTCCTGCTTTGCTTAAGTATGTCATGCAATGACAATTAAAGATAGATATATAATTTAAAATTTTTTTTGTATTACAACTATTTGAAATCATCGAATTGAATCGCTGTGACGAGAGTAAAATCAATGATTTCGATACATCGAACAACTGTAAAAAGATCATAACACTACCACTAATACCATTGCTAGAGGCATACAAGAGCGTTTTCTTCTTTAAAAAATTAAAGAAGTGGTATTATTTTAAGGTTTTATTTTGAATGAAGTTTAAAAAAAATTCATTGTTCCCTATTTACATAATAAATAATAATAAAATTAATAATAATAATAAAAATTACATTATATTTTTTTATGTTTTATGCAGTAAATTTAGCAAAATTGTTTCTGTACAGCTGGTAACACTGTTTGTGTACTTCAATGAGTTCTTTTACGTTATTTTCTTTGCCGTGGTTAGTGATGAGATAATCTTTAAAATTCTTAGCCATCAATTATTGAAATAACAAGCTATTGTTTTCTAGGAATAAAGTGCACGGTGTAGTGAGAACATCTATTTCTATTTTTGTGCTGTTTTAGGTAAAACTCCGACGTCAAAATGGGCAAGGGGAATAATATGATACCTAATGGACATTTCCACAAGGATTGGCAAAGATTTGTTAAAACTTGGTTTAACCAGCCAGCTCGACGATACCGCAGAAAGCAAAATAGAATAAAGAAAGCTAAGGCCGTAGCTCCACGTCCTGCAGCTGGGCCGTTACGTCCTATAGTGCGATGCCCAACTGTTCGGTACCATACTAAAGTACGCGCCGGTAGAGGATTCACTCTTCGTGAAATTAGGGTAAAACATGGCTATTGCACCTTGTCAAAAGTCTAAATATGCCCATCGGTAATCATATTTCATAGTCCTTGTGTTTTATAGGCCGCAGGATTGAACCCAGCATTTGCCCGAACGATTGGAATTGCTGTAGATCCCCGTAGACGCAACAAGTCTGTTGAATCATTGCAAATCAATGTTCAAAGAATAAAGGAATACAGAGCGCGTCTTATACTGTTCCCGAAAGGCAAAAAGGTAGGTACAATTTAATAAACACTACTTGTTTATTAGTAACGTTTAACACAATATTTAATATTTGTTGCACATTATTTATTTTCGCACTAGTCTTATATAAAAAGTAAACAGATCTAGGCACAGAATGAAACAAAATTTAACAATATCTTATGGAAAAACAATAACTGCACCTGTGTAAGTTGCTGTATCTTCCCTGTAATAATGATAAAAGAATCAGTTTCCCATGTTATTATGTAACTATGTTAATGGAATATCTTTAAATAAAAACCATTTACTTGCAAGGAGACTTACATTTACAGTACATGATTTTTAAAGAAAAAAATCATACTTTTCAACCTTAACTTTTCTGTGGCAGCCAAACTGGAAGAAAATGATGATATAAATTTTCTGATAGTACAAACATTGTTGGCTCTGAACTGAGTGGTTTTACAACTAATTAAAGAATGGTTTCCATTTTATATAAATAATCTTTGGTCTACCCTTCTCTTCAAAGTATGTTATTTTCACTATGATTTTCATAACTTTTTGAATTTCCTTCATCGTTTCCTCCAAGGAAGGGTCCTTGGCTTAGTATCTTGCTTTAGTTGAGAATTTTACGATAGTCAGCATGCATGTCATTGTAATGAAGTGACATACATTCAATGAATACTAGAAATAAAAGATAAGCTTGCTATTAAGCTTATATAAATAGGCTGCAAATTTCTCGATTGGTGCCTGCATACTGGAAGACATAGTAGACCTCCCACAAGGTGGACAGACAACTTATTAAAATTTGTAGGTATGTGCTGGATGCTAGCAGCGTGGGACCAATCATTGTGGTGAGGCCTATGTCCAGCAGTGGACTTCTGTGAGCTGAAAGATAGATAGATAAATAGTTTATAGAAAAATTAAGTCTCATAATTTATGACAACAAAAGCAAAAAATCTTTAGGTCTTAGCTCTTACAACTTTAAAATGCCTTAACAGTGAAAACCCATATAGCTAGCAACTATGAGAATCACAAAACTGAATGTTTGAAACTGCACTCCACACAGAACAGCACTACACAGATCTATTATATAGACATAACCTCACTGAAAATTGTAAAAAAAATGTTTTAATCCATTCTAAAAAATTCAGACAGTGCCATTAGAGTCAAGCCCACTCTGTAATTTTTATGTTATGGTACAATAAATATGCAAAAGGTTACCATTTAATGACAGCCCGTTTCATGAATTCAAAGGTGCTGAAGGGTGAGGCCAATGAAGAAGAACGTAAGCTGGCTACACAGCTACGTGGTCCATTAATGCCAGTTCAACAGCCTGCTCCTAAATCAGTTGCAAGACCTATCACTGAAGATGAAAAGAACTTCAAAGCTTATCAATACCTGAGAGGAGTAAGTAGTTTTCAGCAAGTAATGTAATGTATTATGTCATCATTAACAACCAAATTAAAAATTCACAAGTCCTTAAAATACATAAGTAAAAAGGGCTAAGGGATTATGATAATAACAAATGTTTTTTTTTATTATGTTCAGAACTTGAAAACTTTAGACATCTCTTGTCTCATTAATAACATCTCAAAAAATTCAATTAATATTATAAATTGAATTTGGATGCTCTATATGATGAAAGTATATATATTTACATTCTTCATAGATGTATGTCTCAATATGAAGGTTCTCTCGCTATAAACTGCAAACCTGCATCCACATGTTTTTTTTACATTAAATAGTTGCAATTTTCATGTTATTGATACTGCCAGTATCCATAACAAGAATAAGAAAATTCCAACACAGCCAAACAGTAAACTCAGACTTCAAATACCACAAATATTTCCCAAAGATCCAGGGTATTTATATAATTTTGTGTTTGACATAAACAGGATTGGATTTTAATTTAACTGTAACAAGCTCATTCTTAATTGGTGTTGAGCACTAAACATACTTTCCCTCTTACCTCTTCTAGACATCACAACGTAAATGCAGGCAGTGATATTGAGATAGTTGACATTGATAAATATCTTTTACTGCTCATAAAATAGTACAATAATTTATCTCATAGCTTTTTTGTCAAAATATGTAGAAAATACAAGTAGCCCTCCTATAAGATGGTATTTTACAACACAGTTCCACTTTAACATGAAAAGAATAATTTCCTGAAACCCTCTTATTCATAACTTAAAATTGTTTAATATTATTTAGAAAATTACATTATGTATTATGTACACACAATACAAGCCCCGGTGCAAAATAGTTTGTCTAATATGGAAAGTAGTACAAAGAGTAAAATATAGAAAGTAAATATTGGTAAAATAATACTGAAGTTTTAATAAAAAGTAAACCACAATTTGAGGAACATTTTAAAGTTTATCTTAACTGAAAGTCTTTCATGACTTTGCCTAACATAAAAAATAAAAAAAATATTCTAAAAAACATAACGCAAAGGTATTTGTCAACCCTTGTCACTCACACAAAATTGTTCGTCTACTACTTAGTTCTGTCGCCTTTGCTCTCAATGACAGCTTTAATGCGAAGAAGCATGGTTGCAACCAACACTTCACACTCCTGAGGCGTAATTGACTCCCAGACAGCCAAGAGTTTAGCCTTTAAGTCGCTCTTCGATCTTGATGGATTTTTTATATATGGTTTTGATACCTCATAGCATTGATAGAATCATCCACAAACAGTATACCACCAATACCTTGTGCAGACATGCAGCCCCATATCATAAGAGACACGGAAACTTCACTTCGCGCTTGAGACAATCAGTATGAGATGCCTTATTTTTGTTCAGTCACTTTTTTCCTTTCATCGCCGACTGTCGTTTGAAATTTTGGACCCGTCACTCCAAATGATACTACGGCTACGGATACTGATCTGAAGTCCAATTTAAATGATCACGAGCAAACTTCAACCTCTTTTTCTTTTGTACAGCATTGAACAGTGGTTTCTCCTTAGCGTAAAAATAGGTGTAAAATCCGTAACCCATTCTTTTTAGGACTCTGCAAGTATCAACTGAGACATCTTTGTGAATCACATGAATTGTAAACAATTTAAATATCACATTAATAAACTAATATTATCAAACAGGCTCGCTCCATTGCCAAACTCGTCGGTATCCGGGCTAAGAGATTGAAGGATGCTGCTGAGAATCCGGATGATGTTACAAAAGCACCAACCGCTAAAGAAGTGAAGCCTAAAAAGTGAATGAATAAAAAAAATACATTTTATGCAATGTTTTATTTACCTTGATTAAATTATTACAACGATTTAAGTCGTCGTGGCCTAAAGGATGTCCGGTGCATTCTTATCTAGCGATGCACCGGTGTTCTAATCTCAGGCGGGTACCAATTTTTGTAATGAAATACGTACTCAACAAATGTTCACGATTGACTTCCACAGTGAAGGAATAACATAACATCGTGTAATAAAAATCAAACCCGCAAAATTATAATTTGCACAATTACTGGTGGTAGGACTTCTTTTCAGTCCGCGCGGCTAGGTACTATCGCCCTGCTTATTTCTACCGTGAAGCAGTAATGCGTTTCGGATTGAAGGGTGGGGCAGGCATTGACACTATACTTGAGACTAGAACTTATATCTAAGTTGGGTGGCGCATTTACGTTGTACATGTCTATGGGCTCCAGTAACCACTTAACACCAGGTGGGCTGTGAGCTCGTCCACCCATCTAAGCAATAAAAAAAATTGACTTTCATGACTGATTTTTTTGATTTTGAGTATTATTAAAATAAATGAGTGATTGACTTTATTATGATAACTTCACCTATAATCCATAATTAAAATTCACTTCAAGAGGTTTCATACACACGTTAGTATTAAAAAATATAGATGGCGCTGTATTAAAAAACACTAAACTGAGAACGCCTGTGTTCGATCTCATTCTTTCGCCGGCTGAATCCTATACATATAAGTGTTTGTCTCTATGGACTTATTTTTTCGTTTCATCGAGTTTGAAATCAACGATTCTAAAGAAGTTTCACTTCAAATGAAAATTAGAGAACGTTTAAATTCAGGAAATCGTTACTTTTTTGGCCGCAAAATTGACCCAATTCACTTCTGCGGCAACCGTCTTGCAATCATGTATTGACTTTTATGGACTCGTTCACATGAACTGGTGCATGTTATGTTTTTAAGTAAGTATTCACTTCAACTTCAGTGTGCCAATAAACGGTGAACGCAACGTACGTGTCTAATATTTACTAGTGGCGAACGCGGGAAAAAAAATCAATTTGTGGCTTGTTTGTCTTTGTTTGGACTAATTAAAATCATATGAACATAATGTCGGTGGGACAGTTGAAAGAATTCGCGGTAAACAGTGGAAACTGGTCCTCATAATATGTTGAGAGATTGGAAATGTACTTTTTGGTGAATAAAGTGACTGACGATTTAAAATTACCCACATTAATTTCCGTTATGGGTGAGGAAGCGTACGAATTTATTATCGACATTAGCCAGCCCTTCGAAGCCGTCATAGTTAACATATGCTAATGCCGTGGCGATGTTGGCAGCTCACCTGCAACCGAAGCCCCCAATCTTGGCGGAAAGGTACAAGTTTCGACAACGTCGGCAGCTGAATGAGTCAATAGCTGACTACGTCACAGAATAAAAAAAAATATCAAAAAATTGTGAGTTCGGCTCCTTGCTGGATGAAAATCTGCGCGATCAGTTCGGGACTTATATTTTTACGAATCGACGCAAAGGTATCAACTTTCTCTATATTTTTTGTAATCCTTAATTTTAGCTGATCGATGTGCCTATGATTCCTAGATCGTACACAGTAATCACGACTACCTAATTGCTTGAGGATCGTCCCAGGTACCCATTTATTCAGACCTCGATAATCCCGATACCACACCTTAGTACCCGGCTCGAGTTGTCGCTGCACACCCCCTGGTTTTGCTCGCTCCGCTCTTGTTGCGCGATAACTCAAGATTGCCTTACTGGTTTTAAATTATCTACTCTCATACGGAGACTTCGACCCTGTAATATATTGGCTGGACTATCGCCGGTAGTTGCATGTTCTGTATTTCTGTAGGCTAATAAAAATCTACACAAAGCTGTATCTACGTTTAAATTAATGCCTTTTTGATCGCACACGATGACCCCATATTATACATCCTAATTCAATGTAAAGTTCGTTTTTCCTTTTTTTTTCTTTTTTTTATTGCTTAGCTGTGTGGACGAGCTCACAGCCCACCTGGTGTTAAGCGGTTACTGGAGCCCATAGACATCTACAACGTAAATGCGCCACACACCTTGAGATATAGTTCTGGCTGCCCCACCCTTCAAACCGAAACGCATTACTGCTTCACGGCAGAAATAGGCGGGGCGGTGGTACCTACCCGTGCGGACTCACAAGAGGTCCTACCACCAGTAATTACGCAAATTATAATTTTGCGGGTTTCATTTTTATTACACGATGTTATTCCTTCACCGTGGAAGTCAATCGTGAACATTTGTTGAGTACGTATTTCATTAGAAAAATTGGTACCCGCCTGCGGGATTCGAACACCGGTGCATCGCTTCAACACGAATGCACCGGCCGTCTTATCCGTTAGGCCACGACGACGTTTGATAGCCCAGCTCTGCAAGCGGCTAGCTGCCGCGCTCGGGATACCTATGTTAGGCCCGAAAATGCTCACCAGAGGTTTGTGATCGGTCCGTGGTATGAACTTTCTCCCATATAAGTATTGATGGAATTTTTCCACCTCGAAAACAATCGCCAATGCTTCCGTATGAATCTGACTGTAATGTAATTCATGAGTGGTGAGTGCGCGTGAAGCGTATGCAACGACGCGCTCCTCACATCCTGGCCCGCGCTGCGCCAACACAGCACCCAGAGCACGCGCGCTCGCATCCACAGTCAACACCGACTCCAAAGACATATCAAAATATGCGAGTGCTTTTATACTACACAAAAACTTTTTAACATTCAGGAAAGCAGCATTCTGTTCATTTCCCCACATCCAGTGCTTACCTTTTTTTAAAAGGGCATATAAAAGTGATAAAATGTACACTCAAATCTTGTATGAACTTCGAATAGAAGTTTACCATACCGATGAAAGATTTTAATTCTGTCACATTATTTGGGTGTGGCATTGTTGCTATTGATTTGACTTTCTCTGGGTCTACACGAACCCCATTTTGATCTATTATGAACCCTAAGTACCTCACTTCTGTTACCATGAACTCGCACTTACTCCTTTTAATTTTTAAGCCATACCTTTCTAATATATCTAATACTTCTTTTATAGACTTTAAATGACTGTCTAGGTCCTGATTTGTCATCATAGAAAACTACTACATTCGGGACATTTTTAAACATATGTATTTACCATTAGTTTTTGAAAAATGCCTAGGCTCGAAGCTAACCCGTAGACGAGGCGGGAATATTTAAATAATCCTCTATGTGTATTGATAACCGTGTACTCGCTAGAACGTTCTGATAAGACTATATGATTATAAGCTTGAGATAAATCAAGCTTAGTAAAAAAATTATTTCCGCTGAGATTACTGAATAAGTCCTTCATTTTTGGAACCGGAAATCTGTCGATTGCTAATACTTTGTTAAGGGTTACAAAAAATATAGATAAAGTTGATACCTTTGCGTCGATTCGTAAAAATATAAGTCCCGAACGGATCGCGCAAAATTTAGACTTAAGAACACAATCACGTAAGTCGCTATCATTTCCCATGACAAGTGGGGAGGAACCAGTGGCGGTGGTCAACGATTCGGGGAAGAGTAGTTCACCACCAAAAAATAGCACACTGGCACAGGATGCTGTATCGCCTATTCGTGGCAGCCCTATGAGACCCGCTGTGCCGATAGACAAGGGAGCATGTAGTATTGTATGAGTATCAATGAAAATGTGACACCCAAACCTGAACGTCCTGTAAGAATACGCAAGCCACCAGTTAGATATGGATTCGAGGAAATAGATCAAGTATATACATAATTCAAATTCAAATTCAAATTCAAAATTATTTATTTCAACTTAGATGTCAGTATGACACACTTGTTGAATGTCAAAATACAAATAACAATGTTAACTCTACCACCGGTTCCAAACAAAGCCACAGTCCTGAGAAGAACCGGCGAAACAAACTCAGCGGGCTTTTTTTTCTTTTTGTTTTTTCTCAAATATATTCTTTTTTTTAAATAAATAGAAATATTCACAATAAAAGAAAAAACAAGTCTAAAAAAATAATAATAATAATGAAAAATGAAAAGGCCAGGAGCGAGCGCCTCATTCCCACGTAGTGCCATCTAGTAAATAATCCTTAACTTTATAATATGCCTTGTTGCACAAACGTTCCTTAACAGTTTTCTTAAATCTATGAACAGGTAGTAGTTGAACGTTTAGTGGGATCTTGTTGAAAAGCTGTACACCCAGCCCCCTAAAAGAGTTGCTTATTTTCTTAATTCGAGCCGCCGGCAACGCAAGCCTATGTTTGTTCCTAGTGTTCACATTGTGCCAATCGCAGACTCTGGGGAATTCTTCAATGTTTTTACGCACGTACAATAAATTTTCAAAAATGTATTGGGACGCTAAAGTTAGAATTTTGATTTCCTTAAACTTGTCCCTCAAGGATTCCCTCGGGTGCATATTATAAATAGCACGAATAGCCCTCTTCTGCAGGATGAAAATCGTTTCGACATCGGCAGCATTGCCCCATAGCAAAATGCCATAGGACATAACACTATGAAAATAACTAAAATAAACCAAGCGTGCCGTATCTTCATTAATATACATTCGTATTTTTTTTACCGCAAACGCTGCAGAACTAAGCCTACTCGCTAACTTGCATATGTGAGGACCCCACTGCAGCTTAGAATCAACTGTTATACCAAGAAAAACTGTCGAATCCACAAGCTCCAGTGTCTCTCCACTTACAGTAATATTAGTGTCAACTTGTCTAACATTAGGTGTAGTAAATTTTATACATTTTGTTTTTTTGTTATTTAATAACAGATTATTAACACTAAACCAATGTACCACGCGCGAGATAGCATCATTCACATCGTCATAATCTTCCAAATGTCGTTTAATTTTAAACAATAATGATGTATCATCAGCGAATAATACGACCTCGTGACGGGTTTCAATAAACTTAGGTAAATCATTGATATATACAAGAAATAGGAAGGGACCCAATATGGAACCCTGAGGAACACCCATATTAAGTAAGACACCGGAAGATCTCGTTCCTTTAACGTCTACCTTTTGGATTCTTCCGGATAAATAAGATTTAATAAGTTCTAATGAAACGCCCCTAATACCATAATGGTGTAATTTCCTCAACAATGTATTATGCTCAACACAATCAAAAGCTTTAGATAAGTCGCAGAAAACCCCAAGGGCATTATGCGACTCTTCCCAAGCCTGAAAAATATTTTTAATGAGATCTACACCTGCATCAATAGTTGACCGACCTCTAGTGAATCCATATTGTTTGTTATGAAGCAGGTTATTGGAATTGAAGTGGTTCAAAAGTTGTTCCAGAATAATTTTTTCAAAAATTTTACTCAATGTAGGTAGTACTGAAATGGGCCTAAAGTTAGAGGGGTCAAAAGTACTACCAGATTTAAATAACGGTATTATTTTACTATATTTCATTAGATCAGGAAACACACCACCATCAATACAGTCATTAAATATTGTAGCAAGGTAAGGTGCAATTATATCAATAATGGATTTTATAACATTAATTGAAATTCCCCATAAATCACCAGTTTTCTTAATATTAATGAGCTTGAAATTATCAATTATGTCCTTTATATCAATATTTGTGAACTTAAAGTTAACACTGCATTTATCAACATGATTTTGCAGTAATGATTCGGCGACGGTAGGAGATGAAATTAAAGATTTTGTGGTAGAAGCTGGGATATCAGCAAAGTAGTGCTCAAAGGCACTGGCCACTTCTTGATGAGAAGTTATTATTCGATTATTGATTTTTAAAGTTAATTCAGCATTGCTGTTTCTGACATTCCCAGTCTCCCTATTAATGATATTCCAAGTCATTTTAATTTTGTCAGGTGCATTTTTTATAAGATTGCCTAAGTGCAATGACTTGGTGCAATGAATTATAACCTCTCTTTGTTTTTTTTTACTTTAGTTTGTTAGGTACGCTTAGTTAAGATACATAATATATATATATATATATTAATTATGCTTATAATGTGTAGTAAATAAGGGTGGAGGTGTTATGTTTGTAAGTAAGTATTCACTTCAGTGTGCCAATAAACGGTGAACGCAACGTACGTGTCTATTATTTACTAGCGCAAAGAGGCACGGCGGCGAACGCAGAGGGTCATTCGTCCGCTAACATTAATATTACTCCTCGCCGCCACCGCCGAGCGAACGAGCGTAAACCGTGTACATGTGAAAGAGCTTGCACGACACGGCGCGGCGCCGTGTCGTTTAGACGGCAACCGTGTGTATGTGAAGGCTCCCATGGTGATCCGTACGTAGTCGGCATCATTCGAAGCAAATAAACACTAACGGTGCTTTTAGGTACCTCAAGCACCGGTCATCGTTCTCGTCGAACCCGTCACTTGCGAGGAGTAAATTAACCCTCAGGTACAGCCCACCAAGTTTCTCGCCGGATCTTCTCAGTGGGTCATGTTTCCGATCCGGTGGTAGATTCTGCGAAGCACGGCTCTTGCTATGGTTCGTGTTAGCAACGTCATCAAGTTTGAGCCCCGGGAGCTCACCTACTAGTTAAGGCGACGCTGATATAGCCTCTCAAGGCTATCAGCTTAGGTAGGAAAAAAAATTACCTTTGCAGTTCGAAGTTAAAAGGGCACTGATACAGTTTGTGGCTTGTTTTTTTCCGAAAATCGTGAAAGTTTCCGTGTAATCATGGTGAACACTTGTATGGTTGTAAGCGAGAATCCTATCCAGGTTGTGGAATATCCTTCCATATGTAAGATTCATTGATAAATGTTTACCAGTGTGAGCATATATTTTTGAAATATTTTTTCTCATTATAATATTTAATACCATTTGTCTTGTAAATTGTACTTAATCTATGTCATATACTAAATTTGAAAAATCAATTGTGAAAAACTAATTTTGCAATGTATTTTTCATATTTTAAGAGCCATCTCGTTTACTAACGACAACATTCAATAAGTTTGTAAATCTATTTCGTTCAGTATCTCATAATAACAAAAATCAATAAATTCTAAATCGATAAAAATCGATTGGTATATTTGATTGAATAAAGGGACGATTGTGTTTACACATAGTCAATCCCTAGTCTAGACCTCCGCCCTGCACACGTCGGTCATGCCACCATTTGGTTCCTAAAAAAGTTTGTGCGCAGCGTTCTGCGCGAAGTTCGGACTCGCCAAGATACATCGGTCGTATTGTAAGTTGAGGAAAAAATGCTGCCAACAAAACAGAAATGGAACCTCTGTTAGTGGCGCATGTTAGCACGCACGCCACGCCGCTTCTGTTCCCTGTGTTTTTTTTTTTTTTTTTTATTGCTTAGCTGTGTGGACGAGCTCACAGCCCACCTGATGTTAAGTGGTTACTGGAGCCCATAGACATCTACAACGTAAATGCGCCACACACCTTGAGATATAGTTCTAAGGTCTCAGTATAGTCACAACGGCTGCCCCACCCTTCAAACCGAAACGCATTACTGCTTCACGGCAGAAATAGGCGGGGCGGTGGTACCTACCCGTGCGGACTCACAAGAGGTCCTACCACCAGTAATTACGCAAATTATAATTTTGCGGGTTTCATTTTTATTACACGATGTTATTCCTTCACCGTGGAAGTCAATCATGAACAATTGTTGAGTACGTATTTCATTAGAAAAATTGGTACCCACCTGCGGGATTCGAACACCGGTGCATCGCTTCAACACGAATGCACCGGACGTCTTATCCGTTAGGCCACGACGACCACAAAATATTAGTATTTATATTTATAATATTTATCCATATGCTTTGAGTTTCTACATTTAAAACACGTGTTTTAATTTTTTTTTATTGCCCTTGTAGGCAGACGAGCATACGGCCCACCTGATGGTGAGTGGTTACCGTCGCCCATGGACTTCAGCAATGCTAGGGGCAGAGCCAAGCCGCTGCCTAAATACTTGCATGCCCTGTCATTGCCTTGTCTAGCATGACTTGTCATTTAAGAATTATCTAATTGTCTACATAATACCTAGTCAGGTCATAAATTCTGTCACATGTTTATTGTAAAATAATTGAAACAAGTTTATTCATTATGTAACCATTCATATACCAAAATGAACTTAACAAAACATAGATTCTTATGACACTAAAGTTTATTCAAAATGACCTCCGTGATTTTGAATACAGGCCTTCAATCCGCGCGGCCAGTCGTCTATCGCAGCACGAACGAGGTCCATGTCAATATCGGCGGCTGCCTTAATCAAGGATGTATTGAGTGACTCCAAATTGGGATGAGGCTTTGAGCACGCCTTTTCCTCCAAGTGTTGCCATATCTTGTAATCTAACGGATTCAAATCTGGACTGGAGGAGGGCCAGTCTTCGTGCCGGATGAAGTCGATTTCACGCGCCGCCAGCCAGTCTTGTGTGCTCTTCGCTCTATGAGCTGGCGCCGAATCTTGTTGGAATACCCAGTGCCTGTTATTGAACATGGTATGAGAAACAGGTTCCACAAGGTTCGTCAGGACTGTATTTTGATACACAACTGTATTCGTTTTTACACCTTTCTCACAAAAATGTACCTCTGTTAAGCCCCAATAAGAAACTCCCAACCATACCATGAGCGAGGATGGAAAATGACCTCGTTGGACACGCGGAATACGGTTGCTCGCTTCTTCACTACTGTGTGCGTACCTTATCATTTTGTTTGTTGTAGCTCTCTTCTACGGCAAAAATTTTTTCATCCGAAAAAAGAATTTCCCGATATTTTTTTCCCGCGTACCGCTTCAACAAAGCGCGGCATCTCTTCAGTCTCAGGTCCATTAGACGAGCATTCAAACGATGTCCTGTTTTTCTTCGATATACCCGAAGCCCTAAGTCTTCATTTAACACCCTGTTCACCGTGATTCTGCTTAACCCCATCTGAAGGGCCAACAGTTTCTGCTTACGTTTGGGATTTCTTTGAATTCGCGCCTTCACAGCTTTTATCACTGCTGGAGTCCTAACAGACCGAGGGCGACCACTTCTTGACCTGTCATCTACACTAGAGTCTTCATTGTATCGTTTGATGGTACGATAAACGAATCTTTTGGTTATATTCTAATTTTTCAATATGTTAAAAATTTGAATTGGCGCGTAACCGCAACGATGCAACGCAATAATTGCAACACGGTCTTCTTTAAGCGTCCACTCCATATTTAAAAATGAGTAAAATTCTAAAAGTATACATTTTTATTTTCATGAACAATTCCAAATTCGAATTCAATAAACTTTTTTGTGGCCAGCATTCTAAAAGAAAAGTTTTTACTGTGTGACAAATTGACAATACTTATGACCTGACTAGGTATAACAAATAAACGAATTTCAGTTCATTTCATTACCCATTGTTTTATTTCCTAAAATGTAACTAGTAGACCTAATCTGCACATGTCATGAAAATAGCACAGAAGTAAAAACACAAGCAATTTTAAATCAATTGAACATGTGAATGCAGGAAAAGAGCACCCGATACGCACATACCATGTGTGCTGCAGTGTCTCACTCAGTGTGCCAGATATTAATTTGCTTTTAACTGTGCACGGCCCACTTAGCCAGTACATTTAAGGAGGAATTGCGTAGTTAAGCGCAACATAATATTGAAGTCGCGGTTGAGTATTCGGACGTTAAGCATGAGTTTGAGGGAGTTTAAGAAATAGAACTGTGGTAAGGATGTTTGTAATAAAACTCAGATCTAGATTTTCGACGATGCAATTCCCAAAAAAAACCGTCGAAAAAAGTCACCATGACGACGAAGCAATGTTTGGAATTGAATTTACATAAATAAACTTTTGCAAGCACGTGTTTTGTATTTACATAGGGCTACACAGAATTACTTGAGGTAAACACTGATGCTTCTGTATAATTTTGTCCTTTAAATAAATTTTATATGGTCACCACATTAGACAAGGACACCACGACCAAAAACACCAAAAAGCTTTCTCTTTCAAGACCGGTTTCTCGGCATTAGACAGCACTCTAGTTGTAGGTACGTATTAACTCCATGGGGATAACCATCGGAGCACAGAGTTAAGTAAGGAATGTAGATCTGCCAAAGAGCAAAGAATGAATCTTTGATTTCTCCTTTTACATAATGCCACCAAGACGCTGCAATTAATTACCTATAATATGTTAATAACGAACTCATCATTTAATACCAAGATTATTAGAGCGCATTGTTTTTCTATTTAATGATTAATTACATGTAAATTCTCTATTATCAAATCGCCAACTTGGGTCAAGAGTAGGAAAATCTGCCGAAGCTGTTACTGAACTCACTACACACTTAAATTGGTTGTGGATAAGGTCGGCAGATAGTTCGTATTCCTATGGTTTTTAATTATATTTAGAGGTCCTTGGTTTACAAATGTATTCAATCATTAATAATCTTGTATGCTGATAATACTGCGTGTCATATGTAGGTATAAAGCTGATTTTTTTTTTAATGATTGAAGGATTACTGAGAAGGACGTGTCTAGGGCGTCGACGGTGACTGGCTCCTGCATGATCAGGATTCGGGGAGTAGTTAGCGGCGGCAACGATAAGGCGATTATCATGACGCATAGCCTTATTGAAGTACCGTTCCGACGCTGACTTCATGTATTTCTGGATAGATTCGAGGCCCAAGTCGTCGTGTAGTTCAACGTGGTTCTCTGTGGCTCCGTGGTTCTCACGAACCACGGAGCTCCGACGGCTAACCTGCAAAAGCGGGATTGTAGAGATTGGAGGGTGTCTATGTGTGTGCGGGCCGCGTGATAATAATACGTAGCGTTGATGCAGCTCATGAAAAATATAGGTGTGTTAAAACTGATTTATATGTGAATAAGGCGTTATTTTTCACCATCCAAATCACACGCATACACTTTCAGCATAATACTCAAAAGAGGAAAAAGAAACATTTTAGATTTTTTTATGTATTTTATACCATAATTTAATTATTTTGTTTAGACTGACGATCTTGTAGATTGTTTTGTATGTAGCACACAATTACATTCTTATAAGTAATAGTGAATTATTATTTTTCACAAATATGCTGTGAAGTGTGTGTAGGAAGTTAAAAAACCTGAATATTCATAGTATTTTATAACGTGACTAAAACGTGACAAATTATGGTTTGCAATATTATAAGCGGAGACATTTTTTGTATTAACCTGAGTTTATTTCTTTCTCAGGTGATTTGAAGACACATTGCACTCTTATGTTATTTTAGTATTAGTTTTATAGTGACCCCTCCCTTATTAAGCAGAAGTATTAACTTCAACAGATTTCTTTTCACCCGATGAATTCAAGACAATGGATTCATTATTTTCACTCTCAATATTCTTAGCTTTTTTGGTATCGGTTTTTCGGAACTTTTCATATCTGTGAACATAAATAAGAGATAAGAATAAAATTAGCTATATTTTTACTACATTGTGAGCTTTCTATGATTCATATCTTATTGTTTGTATTTGTCGCTAATAATAAACATTATAATTATAGTCGGATTTTTAATTAGACGAAGCCAGCTGACAGTAGCTAATGTCACTTTGTGAAATAATGTTGCTATATTTAAAGTAATAGTGATGCGTTCAGTTCTCGTTCAATCACATAAATGAACAATGAGTGTGAAGAGTTAATCATTAATTTCAAACTATAAAAGAATATTATTTATATTTTACAATAAAATTGTATTAAAGTGATCCAATATAATAATATGTTACTAGTAGTATGTAACTACAATCAGTTTTTTTTATTTTCATTACCTATGTACCTATAATTGTTATATTTTATACATCTATAGTTTCAACTATATGATGCATTGGAAATAGGACAGTCTTACAAACTTCCTCGCAATGTTTTTCTTAATGTTTAAAACACTCGGTATTTAGTACAGGTAGATACCATAGGAACATAATGTTTCGTCGAAAACTCGTTGGTATGTACAAAACACGGCTAAAATTCGAACCCCGTGCCCGATATCGGCAGTTCGGCACACTAACTATTCACTAGACAATCGAGGCAATTTCATTAATTCAGGAGTTTTTTCAATCGTTCACTTTGTCACAACACTATTTTTATTTCATCAAAAACTGACAACACAGTAAACGTCAGTTTACTTCGTCTAATAAAAAATCCGACTATAGATTATTGTGACCGGTGTTGTGGGATACAATTATTATTATTATTATTTTAATTGATACAAATATATACACCATTATAACACCAATGGACAGGAATGGGCAACTGTCACCAATTTACTATCCTGTGGGTTAATATAATTATATGTTAATATATTTATGAATAAAAAAGTGACCTGTTTTAGTTTATGCCATCAACTGCTAATAATTTATGTTTATATGTTTACAATCACACTAAGAACATGGTTTATTATAGAAGCTTAAGAGAGGTTCATCTGTTAACATTCATTTCTTTTTTCTAAGATTTTTTAACTTGCATTACCTGTCTAGGTCCTCTTCATCATCAGTTCCTTCATTTCCTTGTGGGTCCACTTCTCGAAGAAGTTCTCCAATGTCTTTATCAACATCAGCCCATAATTTGTCTTCATTTGCTGAAACCGCAATATTATTAAAGTCAAATAATTTTATATTCATCTTTACAAATTTAGTATTTGCATTCTCATCTTTACAAAATCAGATTATTTTAGTTATGTATTCGTAAAGCAATAAGACCTCACCCGACATATTTGAAGTTTCAGTAGTATTGTCCGGTTTTTTCTTAACTTCATCAATAGTTTCCTCCTTTTCTTCTTTACCTTTAGCAACAACATCATTTGCAGATTCTTCCACATCTTCTATTTTTGAAAAATCAACATATGGTTATTATATTTCAAAACTTTATAGCTTTATACATATTATTAATAAATCATATATAAAATGTACAGCATTAACACCCTGAGACTAATAGAGGTTTTTATGAAAAATTTTAATGTTGAAATCTGTAATTGCGAGGAACTACTTTGTGCTACTTTTTATTGTATGTATATATTTTATTGTAACAAATTAAAATTGAACATTCTCAACATACGTTTCTGCTGATGAAGCTGTCGATGAATGCGCTCAGCATGCTTCCGAAGCGTGCGAGTGTCACGGTACTGCACGTATCGCCCGAGATGGAGACGAAGTCGACAGTGGCGCCGTACAACCTCTGTCAGTTCGGCACCACCGGTCTCGGCGCGCGTTAGATATGTGCGGCAAAGCTCACACCACCACACCTAAATAATGTAACAGAACACAATATTTGAATATTTTAAAACTCATTTTATTTGAAAACTTAATCTGCATTATAATATTGACAAATTCATGTAGAGTTAATACTAGGAGCGAAATTGACATTCTGATGGCTCGAAATAAGGAAATATGTAAGATATGTGCGCGTTTTCAACAATATACTACCTGTTCATAGATTTAAAAAAGTAAGTATTATATACGTTTACTGTATATTCGTTCTTATTTAAAAGGAGTAATATTATTTTTTAGGACTTAATTACATTATAATTATTTGGAACTCAAACATAAAAGTTAAACTCAAAATATAAGCTCTTAAGCATTCTAAAAACTTGCAATAAGAACATTCTGAATTTCGAATCAAGGATTATTGTCTGGCCATATTTCGAAATAAATAATAACAGAAACAAAAATCTTACCTCCAACTTCTTAATGTGTTCACTTCCAATGTTAATTTCTGCTTTTGTTTTTTTTGGACTACCTTCATCTTTTTTTTCTGTTCCTGAGTCATCATCCTCGACTTCTACAAATAAAGTATGTTTCACAAAAATAAAATAAGACAACTTTAATGAAGTTGAAAATTAAGACTAAGACGTTAATTAATTTTATTTCGCTAAAATGAGTCATACTTGTTACGAAATTTTTTGTTTTATTTTCCAAATATACCCAACATAACATTAAATGAACTCACCATCAACATCACCAACAGAATCAAGTGTCATGAAATTATCCAAATCAACATTCATGCCCTCATCACCACTACCCTCAGCTTTTGGACTCGCACGGCGTAAAGACTTGTTTGCTTTTTTCTTTAAAAATTAATTCTAAGATTAAAAAAAACACAAATCAGCTCAAATAGTTTGTTAATAAAGCGAAAATTCAAGCATACCTTAAGATGTTCTAGCGAACATATATGATGTTCATAGATCATAGGCGAACGATATGTAGTGCGACAAATTCGACAGAAGGGCATAAGGAAGCGCTTCATAGCTCGATGAGTATCGGTGAGGTTGTGAGCCTCGCGCGTGGTGCGATGGTTGAGGCGACATACGGGACAGAATGTCGTGCGCTCGGCGAGATCAGCGCCTGCTGCTGCTTCCAGTTCACGTTGAGCCACGCGTTGGGCCACGCGCATGCGGAGTAGCTGAGTCTTGTGGCGCCGTGCCACCACACCCATCGCTGCGCGGTGTCTCACTGACACCAAATGTTTTGTGTACCTCTGTAATAATTGCAGATTTTAGATATAAGAGGTGTCTTAATAAGAGTGTACCGTTTTATCTAAAATTTAACGACTCGTTTTTGAGCAAGATGTGATTTTTATTGCATTGTAAAGTAGAAGTGTTCCCATTAAGTAGATATGAAATAAAATATTGCAAATGACCACCATGGCTCTGATAACAGCTTGACATAAAATTGACATTGCTTTGGACATAAAATTTTCGGATCCCTACAAATCGTTCGATTTATAATGGAAGTGAAGTGAATGCCTATTATTGAAGAAAGTCGTTTTCGCCTATGAGGTGCATTTCCATCCGAATAGCTTCGTGAACAAAATTATCAGATAGAGAAACATGCGTCCAAAGCGGGAAACGGTTTTATATGAATTTTTTTCCAGCGGCGTGAAGCCCTCTTATTTGAGTTCAGTTTGTATTGGGTGCGAACGACATTATTTATGGGAAAATGCTAACAGTTATTGTGGCCTGTGGGAAAGTCTATCATAAAGATCTTGTTTTTTTTTTTAAATAGTAACTGATATATTGCATAATAATTAAGACAACTGTTATGAATAATTCAAAACTATAATAACTCACTGCAACTTCGACGAATACCTACCGCAAAAGTGGGGCATTTTTCTTTGCAGTGAACACACATAAGATTAACAAAGGGCCGCGTCGCAGTATCGGAGGCGGCATCGGGCTCCTTATCTGTGTCATCACCAGCAACTCCACCGACAACAGCAGCTTCAGCATCAGAATCTTCTGCCTCTACCTGTATATAATTAAAAAGTTGCACTCATACAAAGCATCAGTTATTGATGCTGTTTAATGAAGGGGTTCCTTGAATGATCAATGCATAAATAAAGCTTTAATAATTATTATACTGAATCTGTTTTTACACATATGAGTGTAGGATGAGGTGTGAATATATAAGTAATGTTTTAAATTAATAAATGCTTTCAAGAAATCCTCACAAGTCCCACCATAAGCTTTATAATTTTTAACAATTCCCGTATGCAGTAAATTTAGATTAGTTTACATTATTTTGTTTTGAATACAATTGAATCATACTCAGTTTTGTAATTTTGTGTTTATGAAATTATATTTTTTATTATTATTCTGACTGACTCGATGGTCCTGTAGTTAGCGCCCCTGACTGTTGCCCCACATCATCCATGTAATGAACAGCTTTATTAGGACTATATACATATCGCTCATTTGGAGCGACTGTGACACAACTGTAAATTTGTAAATTTTACACTATGCCAGTTTTCGTAATACTAATGAAGTTTCTAAATATTTCTCACAGTTAATGACTATCTCTATTATTTTACTCTTGTAGTTTGAAGTCTAGGCTTGAAAGGAGACGAATTTTTTAATAAAATAATAAAACCATATCTAAGTGGAAAAAAAATATCATTGTGGTATAATTAAATCAATTTTACATTTTTTTAGTAATTAGGTCACTGTCGCTCCAAATGAGCGATATATATATATATATATATTTAATCGTATACGAGTATGTATCTAGGTTAGTCTCTGGTATGCATAACACAAGGAATCGTAATTTAAGGCCGGATGACCATGCCTTTTGTTCCTAGTTTTATTATTATTATTATTTCTGTACTTAATATTGATATAGATTTAAACAAATTATAATATCTTACAATAATCAAAATATTATTTATACTATTACTATTTATACTATATACTAATATTTTTTTATCCTAACCCCTTGTGGTCATAAGACTAATGGAAGACTAAATAAACTATATGTTCAATACACATTGACCCTAGATCTCAGGGTTAACAATTTTATAAGTTGAACTTTTAAAATTGGATTAAAAAAAATTTATAACCTTTAATGTTACTATTCTTTTAAAGAGGCCCCAGTAGAACAATTCCATGGGTAACTACAAAATTTAACGTTTACATAAGAGTGAACGGTAATCTCATTGTGGCGACGATCGAAATGTCGTTAGTATTTAAAGTCAAAGGTACGACTATTCATCATCTCGGACTTGTGAGCTTCCAACAATCAACTCTCGATGCAAGTTCCCTTACTCACACCCCAAAAACGCAACGATTGCCAGCAATTTGCATAACCTACCACTTTTAGTGGAAAGAATGATACTATGACACTACAACAAGATAGAAATTTGAGAGCGAGAGCAAGGCATAATTGCTTTAGATGGGCAGACAACATTACAATCTTTTAAAAGATTACAAAGTGAGTGTTACATAATATTGAGATATAATCTAGAAGTCACAATTGTAATATATAATACGCTTTTGACTAGAACGCACTATTTCGCAACAGAAATTAATAAAATTGTGGTATCCACCCTTACAGATTTTTACGCATACTTTACTGTTATCCCTTGAAGAAATGGCTACTGTCACGAATATAATAATATATATGAAGATAGTTTGTACTACTACCAGAAAGAGATGATGTGGACAAAAGTAGCAGTAACTTGATATGGTTGATGACAGTCTTCTAATGGATATCCACAAACCACGAAAGACTTGGCTGACAAGTATGATAGATTTGATACATCCCTATTGTCTACAAATAATAAAACTATAGAAAAGTAATTACGCTTCAAAAATGGTTCCACGTAAATAGCCACCGCGGAGGGCGGGGCTTAAAATAGCTACAGAACGGTGCGCCAGTTCGCTGTGGCACTCGTGTCGTGCGGTCGTGTTGCATCAGTTTTCGGTTAACCAGATAATTATTATTTTGCGCTTTTTAATTTTGCAAGTATGCAATCGTGTGTCGTGCAATGGTTTTAAAGCCATACAGATATGAAAAATAGTGGAATTATCTTTCATTAGTAAGTATACAAACACCGAAAAATTTTATACTATTTATGATGGATAGTGTTATGCGATATTGTTACGTACGATTACGTTTTCTATGCAGTAGTAGTTCTTTATACTGCTCAGATAAAACATAGGTTTTATTTAAGTAACAATTATGATATTATGCAGCGATAACAAATGATTTTATTACTGCAGATTACCGACAAATGAAATTCGACTTAAAAAAAAAGAAAATTGTGTGTGCAAGTCACACACGGTAGAAGTGAAAAAATAAGAATAATCGCAAGGGTCAACCACCAACCACTCCGCAGCGCAATGGAGTAGCCTCACCCTGGGGGAACCGCCTGCATGACCACGGTATCATGGGTAAGCATGATTTAGCAAGAGAAATACGAGAACCTCTATCAAATGTGTAACATCTCGTCATCGCGATTCAGGAATTGTTGAATTTACGTGCAGCGACATTTGTTGATAGCAAACTAAATAGAAATAATTGTAAATCATCTTTTATAGTATGAGGTAGCGCCCTCTGTGAATTGATATTTTAACTTCACGTTTAATTTTTTCGTTTCATCGAGTTTGAAATCACTACAACGATTCTACAGAAGTTTCACTTCAAAAATGCCGCTTGTGATAGAAAGCTAGCTTGGAAAGAAATGAAATAAATTGGACACATTGCAAAAATAGCACAATGTAAAGCATACTTTCAAAAAGAAGCCATGTACATACTTGAAAGTGGAAGTCGTGTGCCTTACACCTTATATACTAGTAGTAGTAGTCGTATTGATTTTAAGTTTATCATATTTTCATCTTATGTACTAACTCATAAACTGCATTTATTTTTATTGCAGTAATAAAGTCATTTAATAAAAAAACGAGAAAATATTTCATGAATTCATTACTACTGCATAACGTCATCGTCATAAGGGTGCGCTGGGTGGCGCTTGCGAACCGTGACCTTGGCGTGACTAATCGCGTGCAAGCGTTTTTTCATGAAAGAGTGTGAGTGTTCGTTGTATTTGCTTTTATTTGTGTGCGTAAATGGCACCATAATTTAAAGTGCAATTGAAAGCGATTTACTGTTCTATAGTTTTATTATTCGTAGCCTATTGTAATCGCCAGTTTTTTTCCCTGTAAATAATGAAGGAAGAAAGTTGTGTAATAAATTGTCTGCCGAATTTACAGTAAATTTGGGTAAATCTTAACTCAATGTGGGCTATAAACATTCTACATCTACCCGTCAACATAAATAAAAAGGAAACATGCTCACTATATTAATTTTTAGCAAACCATTGATGTGTCAACTAGACAATTTGTTGATTGTTTGAGAAATGATATGGCGATACAAGTAACGCAATGTCGTCAGATAACCGAAAGGGATATTCAAACAACTAAAAACACCCCTCGATTACCCTAAAAAATCTCGAGAGGGAGCGCGTTCCATAGCAGAACAGACTGCACGACGAAAGAGCTATGAACCATAAGTAGAGCTATGTATGGGACAACAAATTAATAGGCTATGGAGGGAACGTAGGGCTCGCTCACGGGTGGAGTAAAGACATTGAAAATAGGGAATTATATAGGAATGAGGTTAGGGAGACATAAGGAAGGAATGTAAAGTCATCAGTGCAAGTAAATTACGACGCTGGCGTAAGATACTTGAGCTCTCCAGTCGAGTCGAGTCCTATGTAAAGGTGTAGGTTCTTAACCACCGAACTTAGGAGAATCGCTGTACCATTATAGATTACTGATGAGAGTAGTAGTTAAGCGGTGGACAATACGAAGACTACCCAAAATAATGGCTTGGCATTTATTGATCTTTAATGATGATAAAGTCAATCAAAATAATAAAAAGAACATTATTTTAAGTTTTTTAGCATTGTGCAACCTCCTACATTAGCTTAGCTTAATGAATCGGTAATTTCAATAAAAATTCATAACTTTTTGTTATTACGGTAGTTAGTAAAGGGCTGCGCGAGTTTGGCGCTTAAGCGACATTTGACCCGAGCGTTGGCCTTTTTTTATTTTGTTGCAAATTTATTGTGACAAATTTTTTAGGAAATTATTGTTTCATACAGCTATATTAACAAGGTGGAGCATGAATTGTGTCTAATAAATCTAACTTTTTTCCATCATGTACCTATGGTATTTTTTTACCTATCATTAAATGTGTTATAAGTATACTATCATCTGTCTGTCCATCTGTGTATAAATATCATGATAATTATCATTAAAACGTGGGTTTTAAAAAAAATCTTACCTTTGGCGACTTATTTTTTGGTTCTTTCTTTTCTTCAGTTATTTCTTCCTTGTCGTCAGCATCCCAATCTTCTTCAGTTGAGGATGCTTCTTCTTTGGATTTGATGGAACTGTTTGATGTTTTGATGACACATTGATGAATTTGTATTTAACATGTACAGAGAAAATATTTAAAAATATTTCACACTTCAATAAATAAATAACTTCTTGAAGTCTATTTGAAGAGAGGAAAAATAATATTTACTTTGAGTATGTATATCTGGTTTATAAATCTCATACATGAAGCTATTTGAATTGGAGGATCAAGTAGAGAGTATCTTTGTTTAAAATTCAGTTACAAATCTCTTTTATTCCTAATGGTAAAATTTTATATATGGTAGATGAAAAATTTATGCACATTCGCTATTTTTCAGATGTGATGTTTGCATTTTAATATTTATCACCCATTAATGATGGTATTACATCCGTTACCAATCATCATCATCCAGCCGCTAAGCACTCATCTCATTCACGAGTTCATCGATGAGCTCATAGATCATTATCAGATCATCATTATTGTTCTAAATAAATATATTTTTTATCATCTTTTCAATTTACCTGCGTCCCTTGACGCTTCTAAAGGCACGGTTGTAATTGAGGGTTCTATCAGCGAACCGCCTCGTAAAGGAGGCACGCGAGCGCGGTGTGCCGCGATAGGATGCTCGCGAGCGCAGAGTGCGGCCACGGAAGGGGCGGCGCGGGCGGGTGCCGATGCGCGGCTCTCGCGGGGGGCCCATACCGCTTGGTTTGCGGTAGCTTTCTCTGGCGGGCGATCGTCTTCGTTCATCCCCACCGAAGGACCTCCTTTCGCCTCCGTAATTTTCCTGCCTTGAGCTGTAGGACCCGCCGTAATGACCGCCGCCGCCGTCATGGCTACGTCTTTCGGCTGGTCCCTGTACATAACTCTCTATGGTTCCCTTCATCTTTCTTTTATTGTGAACAAACTAAATTTAGTATTAAAATGTGAAAAATTTAAAGTCTTCTCATGATGACTTTTTTAAGATCCTTCTACTGGCCCCTGTTCAAAATGAAACTATTTTTCACTAGTCATTGTAGTTGATGTATTGCCAAAATTTCATTATTATTTTTGACAATTTCTTTAAATTAGATTGAATTAAGTTTGCAATAAAAAGGCATTTTGGCATATTACACATTTCATTTGAATACCGTTACTTATTTAAAACCTCCAATAAAACAATTTGTGAATTTTTGGTGTTTGCTATATTCCTGAACCGCCAGTGGCTATTATGTTTTATTTTTCCTATAAGTAGAAAACAGTCCAGATACATGAATTCTTAAAATTTGAAAACTCTATTTCATCTACATATTTTAGAAACTTATAATATTCTT
Source organism: Bombyx mandarina (assembly GCF_030267445.1). Taxonomy (NCBI): domain Eukaryota; kingdom Metazoa; phylum Arthropoda; class Insecta; order Lepidoptera; family Bombycidae; genus Bombyx; species Bombyx mandarina. Next base: position 8,577,078 of record NC_143212.1, on the reverse strand, counting down.
TATTCCTTACTTCTGGTCTATAGTTTGTCTTTTACAACAATCTTGTTTCTAACATTTAAACTTCAATGGTTATCTCCACTTGTTACATGATAGATATTCTTTTCTCAACATGCTTTCAGTGTTTCAAATATACTCATGGAATACAGCTGCTGGCTGATAATTTATTAAGTTTTGCAATTCATTTGGGCTTCATATTGCAGCTAGCAAACAGGCTTTTAAAATGAGTAAAAATATGTGATCAATTTTACAATTTTAATCTTTACTAAAATTTACCTCCATCCTCATTCTTTTTCTTTCTGGTGATCCTCCTCTACCTCCATACTCTCTGTTTGAATAGTTAACAGAGCTTTCCTATTAAAACAGACATTCATTATGATATGTTCCCATTGGCATTTAAATAAGTTTTTTTTAGAAAACTTACATTTCGATATGTTTTTTTGTAAGACTCATCTACTCTGTCACGACTGGTGTTGTAACTCCTTCCACCGCTATTATAACGAGTATCATTATTGTATGATGAATAGCTTGCGCCACCACCACGGCCTCCACGGCTTTCATAACTGCCTCGATTGCTACTGCCTCTATAAGAACCTCTGTATCCGCTACCTCTACCACCACTGTAGCTCACTCGTCCATAATAACCACGACCTCGGGACGACATCTAAAAATTTAAAGATCCAACATTTAAATAATTTCTAGTACATTTATGGTACCTGGCTGTACTGTGAATATTTTGAATGTATGAAATGTATGAAACAAATCATCTGTTAAACTGTGCATCATCTGCGGATAGCAGTACTATGACCAAGAAATTATCTGAAGGGGTAACACCAACTGTAAAGTTTCAAATTAATGAGTGCCACTTAATCGTTTTACATTAACTATTTGTTAATCATATATGTCAATGCAAGGTTAGTTTGGTATTACGATCTATTCTTCTCTGAGAGACAAGCCCTTTGCCAAAAAATATAAGAAATATTTAGATTAGAAAAAAAAAAATGCTATTTGTTCTGAAGAAACTAAAATGAACTATATACCAAATTTTTCAATTTTCTTTTGCTCTTTCCTCATTTAAAAGTTCATAGTTTCATTTAGTCTACTTATAAGCTGGTAATAAGTAGCTGGTAGTAATATATGTGATAACCGATGACGCTACATACAGCAAAATAACCAAGTACTATTTTAAACTAACAATAATGAAAACTCGTCTTCGCTTAAAATTTATTTCGGTAACAAATTTTAATAATTATTTTGCAATGATTATGATTTTTGTCTGTTGAATCAAAAAATCGCAGTTAAATGCTCCACGTTACTGAGCAACAAAAATGGCGGTAGCGGCATCTTAGATGCTGGACTTTCGCCGGGTGGCGACAAAACAGTATTTTCTCTCAAATTTGTCATTTATTTTCTGCCTATTTTCTTTTCGAGTCTTTTAGGTCATTAAACACATTAAACGTAGTTTTAATAAATTTATTGCGTAAGAATACTTACACCACAAAGTTCCTCCTACGTGCAATAATCACGATTGACCATAGATAATGGTAGATAATACATTTAATATTATGGGATTTTATGACCTGGTAACTAGGACTTTTAGGTCAAGTCTTATTTTAATTTATGTTCTTATTTTTATGAGAAATGATAATATGCAGTGAAATGAAATGAAATGAAATGAAATGAAATGAGGTGATATAGATGAAATATAATTTCAGTAAAATGGTGGTAATTTACTGAGACTTTTTCAGTGGGCTTTTTGGAGGATCCCGAGAAGTTACGTTCAGTGGCTTTGTTTGATTTTCCCACATTTGTGCACTTTCACAGATACTAAGGAGTTAATAAACTACCGTTATTACACACTTAAACCTGAAGAAACCCTAAATAGACAAATTAGAACAAAACACACAACTTCCCTCCTCGCGTTCCCGTTAAAGAGTCCCATTTAATATTAGTAGCATAATAGGCACAGATTATGAACGGCTAAACAGTTTGTCACATTTGAAAGTGCACGAAATGGTTAAAATCTTACTGGTGGTGTGACCTCTTGTCCTCTTGTGAGTCTGCGCGGGTAGGTACCACCATCCTGCCTATTTCTGCCGTGAAGCAGTAATGCGTTTCGGTTTGAAGGGTGGGGCAACCGTTGTAACTATACTTGAGACCTTAGAACTTATATCTCAAGGTAGGTGGCGCATTTACGTTGTGGATGTCTGTGGGCTCCAGTAACCACTTAACACCAGGTGGACTGTGAGCTCGTCCACCCATCTAAGCAATCAAAAAAATCACTGAAGTATGAAACCTATATAATAATAAGTGAATAATCTATGGTAGGTACATACATAGTATGTACCGACTTTTTTTTTGGCGGGAACGCGAGGAGTGAAGTTGTGTGATTTCTTTTATTTTATCAATTTAGTGTTTCTTCAAGTTTAAATGTGTAATAACGGTGGTTTGTTAACTGTTTAATATCTGTGAAAGTGCACAAACGTGGAAAAATGAAACAAAGCCGCTGGACGCAACTTCTCGGGATCCTCCAAAAAGTCCACTGAAAAAATAAAAAATAACCCTAAACACGTACCTATGGTAAAAATCATTACACCTGTTCCTTTTCTTTTTATATATATGTGTATGTGTGTGTATGTGTTCGCTTACCTATTTTGATTTACTCGTATATTCAGCACCGTTATTACTAGTTTTAAGATACTCCTGTAAAAAACTCTTCACGAGACAGGCAGTGCCTAGTGTGGAGAGTTTTTAGCAAACTGTTATGTGTAAATGTTTTCAAGGTTAATAAATAAATTATTATTATTATTATAAAATCTTAGTAAATGACCACCATCTTACTGAGATTATATCATCATCCCATATCATCTCATTTCATTTCATTTCATCCCAGTTGATTAATGTCTCAAATTAATCGTCTTCATTTCATTTCACTCCATAGGTAACATCATTTTTCATAAAAATATGGATATAAATTAAAATAAGACATGACTTAAAGGTCTCAGTTACCAGGTCATAAAATCCTTTAACAAAAAAAAAAACTACTTAAGAGGACTTTTTGGCGGGAACGCGAGGAGTAAAGTTGTGTGATTTGTTTTATTTTGCCTAATATATATATTTAGTAAATAAATAAATTTAATAATAAAAAACTAATAAATAAATTTAGTGTTTCTTCAGGTTTAAATGTGTAATAACGGTGGTCTATTAACTGTTTAATATCTGTGAAAGTGCACAAATTTGGGAAAACGAAACAAAGCCGCTGGGCGTAACTTCTCGGGATCCTCCAAAAAGTCCACTGAAAAAATCTCAGTAAATGACCACCATTTTACCGAGATTACATTTCATCCCATATCATCTAATCCCATTTCATTTAATTTCATCCCGTTGATTAATGTCTCAAATTAATCATCTTCATTTCATTTCATTTCACTCCATATTATAATTTTTCATAAAAATAAGATTATATAAATTAAAATAAGACATGACTTAAAGGTCTTAGTAACCAGGTCATAAAATCCCTTAAAAAAAACTACTTAATAAAAGACTTTTTGGCGGGAACGCGAGGAGTGACGTTGTGTGATTTTGTTATATTTTGTCTAATTAGTATTTCTTCAGGCTTAAACATGTAATAACGGTGGTTTATTAACCGTTTAATATCTCTGAAAGTGCACAAATGTGGGAAAATGAAACAAAGTTGCTGAACGTAGTTTCATGGGATCTTCCAAAAAGTCAATTGAAAAAGTCTCAGTAAATGACCACCATTTTACTGAGATTATACTTCATCCCATATAATCTCATAATATATTTCAAATAAAAAAGTTATCATTAAAATTAAAATAAGGCTAGACCTAAAGGTCTTAGTTACCAGGTCATAAAATCCATTAAAACCTACTTTTAGTTATTAATAATGTTTATGTATAGTCGGATTTTTAATTAGACGAAGCCAGCTGACAGTAGCTAATGTCACTTTGTGAAATAATGTTGCTATATTTAAAGTAATAGTGATGCGTCCAGTTCTCGTTCAATCACATAAATGAACAATGAGTGTGAAGAGTTAATCATTAATTTCAAACTATAAAAGAATATTATTTATATTTTACAATAAAATTGTATTAAAGTGATCCAATATAATAATATGTTACTAGTAGTATGTAACTACAATCAGTTTTTTTTATTTTCATTACCTATGTACCTATAATTGTTATATTTTATACATCTATAGTTTCAACTATATGATGCATTGGAAATAGGACAGTCTTACAAACTTCCTCGCAATGTTTTTCTTAATGTTTAAAACACTCGGTATTCAGTACAGGTAGATACCATAGGAACATAATGTTTCGTCGAAAACTCGTTGGTATGTACAAAGCACGGCTAAAATTCGAACCCCGTGCCCGATATCGGCAGTTCGGCACACTAACTATTCACTAGACAATCGAGGCAATTTCATTAATTCAGGAGTTTTTTCAATCGTTCACTTTGTCACAACACTATTTTTATTTCATCAAAAACTGACAACACAGTAAACGTCAGTTTACTTCGTCTAATAAAAAATCCGACTATAGGTGTAGGTAGCTAGTAGGTATATAACTATATATATTTTAGACTTGCGCAAAACATCACTCCTCAATGTAATGTGATATGACATCACTTTTACAGACAGGTGATATTACTCGAAAACATTACACATCACTCTTAACATTACTCGGTGCGTTCAATAGATACTGTGACGACGAATACATTGTATCTATACACCCGAATCATTACCTAAGTGATGTGTTGATACACATCACTTAGGTAATGATTCGGGTGTGTCATTACAGTAGTGTATTACAATACAAAGTATGAACTTTGTATTGTAATACACTGTTATATTACTTGACAGAGATTGACTTACTTAATAATATAATAATTTTATTTTTTACTTAATATAATTTATTGTGGGATGAACGGATTTCATATGGCGACTTAGACTGCAAATTGAGCTCGACAATAATGTTAATATACGAGAGCAGTAGATGCATTGTTTCGGCGCGATATCCTCAAAGTGCATCCAAGGAGGACTGTACTTTCATTTAGACGCCGTTATTTCTTTCACTTATTAAACACGCATTAAAACAAATAATAAAACTATCTTCAAACAAGTGCTTAAGTAATTCAAATCAAACACAAAAATTAATATGAAATATTACTAAACAATTACGAGCGACTAGCGATTTTACAAAAGTTGCGAATAAAAAATTAAGTAAGTACTTGCGGGAAACTACCGGCTGGCCGCATGAAAAATATAAACACAAATACCTATATTAAAATTCAGACGTACCATAGGTATAAAAATGTACCTAGCGGCCGGGACATACGGTTCCAAATCACTAGGAATAATTCCGTGTCGCTTGCTCATTTATTTTGCGTCGATCGGTCTGTCTCGCTCGCTCGGTTCCGTTCGTGTATTAAGCAACATTACACGACAAAGAAAGAAACATGTTGGGTGATGGTGTGATGTTTGTTTCCTTCGCGTAATGTGTGATGTTGCATTACATCGTAGAGTAATATTACCCGAGTAATATCACTCGCATTACTTACACATGTCTAATATATTTCCCATTTATTCGTTTATATAGTTTTTAACAGTTTGAGACTTGTCTGGGGTGAAACAAATTTTGGTATTTATTTCTACGGTTGTGAAATGCAAGCGAAACGACGATACCTACTACTTTTCATGTCTTGTGCTTTTCTTTTGTATTGCTACTACGGAAATACTAGTTTCAAGTCAGACACTTGTAAATCGAAATTAAATGAATTGCCATCTTTTGCAACACTTGATGATCTGCACCTTAAACCATCTAGACAAAAACGCAATCCTGCTTCTGCAACACAGCCTTGTCGTATGGATACATGTTTCGACTTTTCTAAATGTGGAAGTGATCCAAAAATTTTTGTATACCCAAGTGATGGGACTGTCAGTGCTTCATATAGGAAGGTATTATCAGTAATAAGAGAGTCCAGATATGTAACTAGAGATCCAAATGAAGCATGTTTATTTGTGCCAGCTATTGATACACTGGATGCTGACCCCTTGTCATCAGAACATGTATCTGATGTCGCTTCACGTCTATCGAGATTACCTTATTGGAGAAATGGTAGAAATCATCTCATATTTAATTTATATGCTGGCACTTGGCCAGACTATGCTGAAGATTCTTTGGGATTTGACCCAGGTGAAGCTATATTGGCCAGAGCAAGTGCTTCCGAAATAATGTTTCGTGAGGGATTTGACATTTCATTGCCATTATTTCATAAAGAACATCCAGAGAAAGGAGGAGTTCCACCTGCTGCTACTGTCAACCCATTTCCGGCTCAACGTAAGCATTTGGTAGCCTTCAAAGGAAAAAGATATGTACATGGTATTGGTAGTGAAACCCGTAATTCTTTGTGGCATTTACATGATGGAAATAACTTGATCTTAGTAACCACTTGCCGTCATGGAAAATCTTGGAAAGATTTAAGAGATGAAAGATGTGAAGAGGACAATAAAGAATATGACAAGTAAGGTTTTTTAGTCTGTTAGTAGCTAGTGTTGTTAAAATGTTATGTGCATTTAGAATTATTTGAAGTATAGATATGATATTATTAACAGACCTAATTCTCAAATTACTACTATCAAACCTTCAAACTGGAACATGATTCATTTATGGCAGAAATAGGCAGAAGAATATAAATACTGAACATGAATTTGTAAAATTCGTGATTTTGATGATTGATGATTCAGAGGTGAATTGAATTGAATGATGAGGTGATTGATGATTCTAGTATTATTTTAGTAAATTAACATTTTAGTATATTATATTTATAATTATTTTGAACAATTTACATTTATAAATTAAAATACCACTGACGTATTACTAATGTGTCAAAACATATTTTTAATAATTTGTATAAAAATATGATTTGTCTCAAGAATTCTTTAAACAAAATCTATAATTGATCAAAGTATTGCAAGTTACTGTCTAGGTATCTAATTTCTAGACTAATATAATTTCAAATGACTTTATTATTTTAAGGGAATGATTTTTTTTACTCTAAATACATAAACTCAACCAAGACACAACACAAAGTCAAGGCAGCATCATAAATAAAGTACTTAACATTATTTTAAAGTGGAAAAAATTACAGTATGAATAGAAAATGGTGAATGAAAACTGTTTTTTCTCCTACCTACGCTGAAAGAAGTCGTCGTGGCCTAACGGATAAGACGTCCGATGCATTTGTGTTGAGCGATGCGCCGGTGTTCGAATCTCAGGCGAGTACCAATTTTTCTAATGAAATACGTACTCAACAAATGTTCACGATTGACTTCCACGGTGAAGGAATAACATAGTGTAATAAAAATGAAACCCGCACAATTATAATTTGCGTAATTACTGGTGGTAGGACCTCTTGTGAGTCCGTGCGGGTGGGTACCACCACCCTGCCTATTTCTGCCGTGAAGCAGTAATGCGTTTCGGTTTGAAGGGTGGGACAGCCGTTGTAACTATACTTGAGACCTTAGAACTTATATCTCAAGGTGGGTGGCGCATTTACGTCGTAAATGTCTATGGGCTCCAGTAACCACTTAACACCAGGTAGGCTGTGAGCTCGTCCACTCATCTAGCAATAAAAAAAAAAGTTCGGTTTTCCTCCCGCTGTACAAGGAAGAAAGTCTAACTTTTCCTCCATGGGTACAAGTGCGCATGTGCATTAGTGTTTACGTCTGCTCTCACGCTCCTAAAATTCTCTGCCATTGTTGTGCTCGGGTAATTTGCAATATTGTGTTTAGTGTAAAAGTGAAATATACAAAATGCAATAAAATTTAATATTGAAGTATTAAACAAAGATGAGTTCATCAGACAGCTTTTATTCAATTAGTAGCAGTTTATTTAAAAAAAAATTTTTTTTTTTTTTTTATTGCCCTTGTAAGCAGACGAGCATACGGCCCACCTGATGGTGAGTGGTTACCGTCGCCCATGGACTTCAGCAATGCCAGGGGCAGAGCCAAGCCGCTGCCTATCGCTGAATAACAGTTAAATTGTTTTTTTATGAGTACGGGGGAGCTCCGCCCCCCCTACCCCCTGCCAGAGCTTCGCCCCCCTACCCCCTGCCAGGGCTTCGCCCCTAGACCCCGGCCTGATTCTCCACGAACTTTCGGCCTGGTAAGAGAAGAAATAGTATGTGAACCGCGGGAAAAAAGTAGGACATCTCATCCCGCGTGTTTGCCATTTTACAATGTACTGTTTCTTAATTACTACCATTATCGCTCACCTGGTAGTGAACAGTCACTGTTGCCCAAGGACATCAGCAAGGCCAGGGCCATAGAGGACTCTTGGCAAACCATATTTCAATAGAGCACTTGACCATTTAGGGGACAAAAATCATGTCATAGAGATCAGGAAACACTGTGTAGGGAAGCTCATTCTAAACCAGATAGTAAATTTCACAAGGTTCACATATTCAATGAAGTCGTCCTTGGGCTTTACAACACTCATGCGCCTATCAGAAAAATTTAATTGAAGCGCCCTCCAGCTCTTTGGATGAGTCAAAGTATTCGGATGGCTATGAGGCGCCAGGATCGGGCTTTCCGAAAATTCAGGAGGAATCGGTGTGATGATAGCTGGACTAAATTTAAGGTGTCGAGGATTCGGTACAATCAGATGATACGTAACGTTAAACGACGCCCCGTTCTAGAAAACATGAATTCCGCTTCATCTGCTAATATTTGGAAATGCCTTGGAACTCTGGGTATTGGTATACAGCCTTACTCTGATTTTGTGATAAGTTTGAATGACATCAACTTTCATTTCTCTTCTACTACACCACAATAATCAAACGAAATGACCTTGAAAGAACCTTGAATAATCTGAATGGTTTGTCTTCACTGAACATTGACTTTTTTTAATTTTCTTCGTTTGCTGTAGATGAGATCAAAAATATTATCCTGTCCATAAAATCGAACGCCGTGGGTTGTGAAAATATAAGTCGCCGTATGATCGTCACAATCCTGGATCATCTTCTGCCAGCTATATGGCACATCACAAATTTCTCCCTATCTTCAGGCTCTTTTCCGTCATTGTAGCGTAAGGCCTATGTTATTCCTTTATCTAAAATTCCTAACCCTTCCCTTCCAAATCACTTTAGGCCCATATCTATTCTTCCCTTCCTACCTAAGGTGGTCGAGGCCTGTGTACACAAACAATTGTCGCAGTTTATTTTCCGGAACAGCCTATTGAGCCCTTACCAGTCTGGCTTCCGACCAGGTCACAGCACTGTTTCCGCTCTTCATAAAGTGGTTGACGACATTAGGGCAGGTATGCAAGACACTAAAGTCACAGTACTGGTACTCATTGATTTTTCAAATGCGTTCAATGCCGTCAATCACGATATCCTCCTGTCTATGTTGTCCTATATTATGATCTCTCCTACAGAGCTGGAAGGGTTTTCATCATATCTTCGGGGACGCCAGCACTCTACTCGTATTGATGACACCTCTTCAAGTTGGTGTAGTGTCGACTTTGGCGTGCCCCAGGGCGGTATTTTGCCTCCATTATTATTATATATTTTTATAAATTTCTTAAAACATAATCTTCAGTGTGCGTATTATATGTAAGCTGATGACTTGCAGCTTTATAGACAGACTAGTGTGGAGTCTATTTCTCAGGCAATAAACCAGTTCAATAGGGACCTGGACTACATAATTATGTAGTTGGTCAACTAAGTTTGTTTGGACAAAGAACCTCTGGAATTCTTCGTACTCTGTATCGCTTCAAGAATTTCTTATCATCAGCGACTAAGACTATGCTAGTGCAAGCCGTTTAATAAGTCGTCGTGGCCTAACAGATAAGACGTCCGGTGCATTCGTGTTAAGCGATGCACCGATGTTTGAATATCAGGCGGGTACCAATTTTTCTAATGAAATACGTACTCAACAAATGTTCACGATTGACTTCCACAGTGAAGGAATAACATCGTGTAATAAATATGAAACCCGCAAAATTATAATTTGCGTAATTACTGGTGGTAGGACCTCTTGTGAGTCCGCGCGGGTGGCTACCACCGCCCTGCCTATTTCTGCCGTGAAGCAGTAATGCGTTTCGGTTTGAAGGGTGGGGCAGCCGTTGTAACTATACTGAGATCTTAGAACTTATATCTCAAGGTGGGTGGCGCATTTACGTTGTGGATGTCTATGGGCTCCAGTAACCACTTAACACTAGGTGGGCTATGAGCTCGTCCACCCATCTAAGCAATAAACAAAAAAAAACCTTGACCTTCCCTATAATAGATTACGGTGAGGTGTTTTTTTTTTGACCTGAATGCAGACCTTCTTTATAAACTTGATCGTCTTCTTAATAACTGCAGTCGATTTATTTTTAATCTTCGTAAATATGATCATATATCTTCCTATCGTGCTGAGCTCAAACTTCTACTGATTCACCAGTGTCGTAATTAACGTTTTTTTTTTTTAATTGCCCTTGAAGGCAGACGAGCATACGGCCCACCTGATGGTGAGTGGTTACCGTCGCCTATGGACTTCAGCAATGCCAGGGGCAGAGCCAAGCCGCTGCCTACCACTGACAACTCTTCATTCCTTACTTATCTATCCCGAACCTCCTTCCTATCTAACTCCCTATTTTCAATATCTTCACTTCAGTCATGAGCGGGCCCTACGTTCTTTCCATAGCCTATTTCGTTGTCCCACACAGCTCTACTTATGGTTCGTAACTCTTTCGTCGTGCAGTCTGTTCTGCTATGGAATGCGCGAAAAGTTAGCGGAATCGTCATGAATTTACTAAAATGGAGTTATTTATTAAATTAATTTATTAATATATTCCTTTTAATACTGTTTAAACTATTATATGTATGTGTGTACCTAAGTATGTATGTATGTATGTGTGTATATATTATATATGTGTAATTTAATATAAAATTCATTGCACCTACCACTATTTACTCTGCACTACCTTTGGTTGACTCTTAGAAAATGCCTTAGGCATTAAGTCTGCCAACGTAAATTTTACATGAAGTGTAATAAATAATAAATAAATTCTTTAAAAGATCTCTGACAATGCACTGTGGTTCAAAATAGTTTTTCTAGATAGTTTGACTGACCTCATCTCTGGGGATGAGTGTTGTAATTATTTCAAATAACACTTGCTATTCTTCAGTCAATCTATGCCCCATAAACTCATCACACTCAATGGTCTAAAACGCACATTTGGCTCACATGTTCTGAACGTCACCAATACTAATGAAAAATCTCAACAAAAATAATGTGGGAGAATAACTGGCTCTCTTAACTACACGTTGGTGTATAAAATGTGTTTAGTGACAGAATCTTGTTGAAGGGTATCACAGATTAAAACATAAAATAAAAGCGGGTAGCCCCAAGCCCCAGTTCATTCTAGAGCTTAATATTGGAAGATAGTTTGGAAAATCACTGTATGTTATGAATCTCTGTAGGCTATTGCTACACTGAGGCAGACATGTGATCCCATTTCCATTCATAGGTAGACAAAGAATATATGAATATGGTGATAATGATGAGTTGTCATCATCACTTATGCTATCAATAATGTTAGGAGCATAGCCAATGTTTGCTGCAGGGAAATATTTTGAAATGTATTTTATAGAAGGACATGTTATAGAGTAAAACAGTACATATCCACTAGATGGTGACCGAGCTTTGTTCGGTTTTTTTTGATAACGCCATCTTGTTGTGTCTTTAAAGCGGTTAGTTGCCCTCAATTAAGAAAAATAGTACTATTATTCGGCAACAGATGTCGGGAAGAGTTGATTATTGAAAGCACGAATAAAACAACATTTTCTGAAAATAAATCGTGGCTAGATCGATTTATCGCCCCCGAAATCCCCTGTATACTACATTTTATGAAAATCGTTGGAACCGTTTCCGAGATTCAGATTATATATATATATACAAGAATTGCTCGTTTAAAGGTATAAGATTATAGATTTTAATTAATTTTTTTGCTATGCATAACCCTTTCTTCATAGAGAAATCAGACAGGGATCATAATTATAATAACAGCAAAAATGTGATACTATTGGTGCATGAAATTTAATAGAAATAAAATGTTGCAGGTTTGATTATGAGCAGTTGTTAGCTAACTCAACTTTTTGCATTGTTGCACGAGGAAGACGATTAGGATCCTACAGATTTCTTGAAGCCTTAGCAGCTGGATGTATACCAGTTTTGCTAAGTAATGGATGGAGATTACCTTTTGATGAAAAAATAGATTGGAGGCGTGCAGTTATTTGGGCAGACGAACGCTTATTATTACAGGTAAATACACAGTCATTTTAGCCAAAAATTGATAATGATTGAATCATAAATAGAAATTAATCATCTTATTCATGGGTAAAGTGGGTGATAGATTTTGTTCAATAACTTAAATGCAGGATTTCCTTAACCCGGCGTCATGGGGGTGAAAAACGACTACACGGACTTGGGGGTGGGTCATAACTACCCGATATTTTGACTTAAGATGTTCCAATAATTATTTATTATTTTATGGTAATTACTTTATTGTCTTGTGGTTTGGCAAATAAATCAATAATTTGTATTGCAGAATATTGTAATTAAATCTTTACACCTTCCAAAACATAAACACGTAAAAATCAACAAAATTTGTGTTCCTTAGCCTAATCTCACATGAATGTCTTCGCATTAATTAACAGTCTTTAATTATTTATAGCACTTTTTATAAACTAAACTACGATATATTCAGATAAAACTTACTTAAAACTAATCAGAACCGTTGTGAGTGCAAACACTGCCGAAAGGTTTTTTTTTATGATTGAAAGATTACTGGTGGCCCGAAGGCCTTTCCAGTTTCACCAGAACAGGTGGACGAGCAAATGCTCAGCCAAGAGAGGTGGGATTTGCTAACAACCGCCCGAGGGCCTCCGAAGGAGACCTATCAACTCAAAAGCAATTGCTTCGCGAATGAATCTACTACCGGATCGGAATCGCTACCCGCTGAGAAGATCCGGCGAGAAACTCAGCGGGCTGATGCATGGGTTAGGTGCCGAAAGGTACGACATGTTCAGGTCAGATAAATTTGTTGCAACCATAACATGTGTGGATTGTTTTGCGGTTTTTCTTCGCAGGACATACTTTGACTATTGGGTCTGTAAACTGGAGGCTCCTCCTAATCTTCGCTAGCAAATAGTCCTATTTTTTTCGCATTTCTCGAGCCCAACGTGTCACATTCTGGCGGACTTTCAAATGATCACTCACAAGGGCAAGGCCTAGTTTCTTCAGATAATGTCATCGCTTTTATTTTTTTTCGACTCATTATTGATTCGATATATTATAATAAATGATATATTATAAAAAATTCGATATCCGTTGACAGCAAACATGTTCGAAACGGCGTAGAAAACTGTGAAAGACCAGTTTTTTGAATTGCGACACACGTCATATGTAGCGTACAACTCATCAGCCACATCCACTCCACATTTTGTTGAGTTGTAATACGTATTGATTTCCAACTTTTGCTTTTCTTCAGTTGAATCATCAACACTGTTGTCATGGTGCAGACTTGACATCAGCGGACTCCTGATCAGATGACATGACATCCGAGTCATATTCTTCAAAAATGTATAAAATACGTTCTCGTTCTCCTTCGTCTCGGTCCATTTTTTCGATCTACCCATAAAAAGATAATAGATTAGTAAGAAACGATAAATCAAACATAAAATGTAGAGCAACAACACTTAAAGCAATGAAAAAACATAAAATCCATATTTGGAAACAATGTTGCAAAATTGTTACACCTAGTATGGGGATGAGTTATATTTACCTTTTTTAACATTGGTCACAGTTAGCTCCAAGCATGGTCGCAGCACAACTGAATATTTCTGAACAATGCTTAGTGAAAGTCATAAATTCCAGCTATTGAGAGGTATGGCATCTGTAAGCTAACAAAAACTTCTCAGGTCATTTTGACCCAATGATATTGTCATTATGATGAGCCTGCTATAGCCACAAAATATTGTCATTATCTTACAATACAATTAAGTCTGTCCTCATGCCCCAATGAAGGTGACAATATTCATGTTGTGATGTCCATGGAATCCGGTGCCACAGAGAGTAATCTATACTAATATTATAAAGAGGAAAGATTTGTTTGTTTGTTTGTTTCGAATAGGCTCCGAAACTACTGGACCGATTTGAAGAATTCTTTTTCCATTAGAAGCCGACATTGTCCCTGATGAACATAGGCTACTTTTTTAATTTTTGTTTTTTTGTTTTATGTGTGTTTTAATGTTTCCGAAGCGAAGCGAGGGCGGGTCGTAATTAATAATAAAATATAAATAGGTATCTGTATAATACTTTTTACGGCGTCAATAACTCAAATTTTAATAAATCAAAAATTTAAAATAACAGGTTCCAGAGCTTGTACGTTCAGTACCACCGGAACGCATCCTTGCACTGAGACAGCAAACTCAGTTTTTATGGGAGCAATATTTTTCATCAATTGAAAAAATCGTCTTCACAACTATTGAGGTATTTAAAGGTTCACGCATTTTGAAAATTTCAATCTCTTAACGTTTTGATAAGTTCAAAAATGTATTATATATTTATAGATTTTACTGGAACGTGTTCTCGCTCATCGAGTTTCAAAGCAACGAGATCTTCTAATTTGGAATGCTTCACCAGGAGCCCTCGGAACACTGGCTGCATATGGCGATTCTAGATCACATTACCCTATTCCATCTCCTGTATTAGAAGCGCCCTCGGCTCCTTTTACCAGCCTCGCCCCTCTTCCTGTTCCATCAATACCTCAAATGGCACCTCCTCATACTCCTGGTAATTCTTTTACTGCACTGTTATATGTTCAAGCAACATCACCAGCTTTACACAAACTCCTTGCTAATATTGCCAGTAGCGAGTTTTGCGAGAAAGTAAGTATAATCCCTTATCTAATCTATACTATCTATCCTCCTCCGTGCGTCGTATTCCTCAGTTCTGAGGGTCGTGACCTTTACTGAGCACTTTTGTTAGGACTATGTTCCTCCATTCACTTCTTTCCTCCGCGCAATGGATAGCGACATTGATGCTGGATTCCAAAGTCGTCTTAATCTGATCGGATCTATCTATACTAATATATAAATCAACAGTGGTTTTTACATATGTTCCGTTATAACTACTGAACCATGCATCCGATTGTCTTGAGTCTTGGTATCCATGTATAAAATCCATGTACTTAATGGATAGTCTAATATTTATATGAGTGTTGGACTCCCTACACCAGTTGCGGGGGCGTTAATGATGAGAATCTTTGTGGGGGTGAGAAATAATGATGTGAATTTTAAATGCCCAGCGAAGCGGACGGGTACAGCTAGTCCTTTTATAAAAATGTTACGTATTTACCTTAGGTAACGTTAAAGTTCATGAGCGCTCATCGCCTTGCCCAGCTCATGAACACCACGATGTGAGTGTCGCCGTCCGCCTTGAGACGTGAGGTTGAATTCTGGTACGGCCCAAATGATCTCTAGTGCTTTCATTCGCTCATTGATTTCAACTATGTCAAGGCCAAGCATTTGCCTACCGATAATATCAGCTACTAACACTACGAATCGGCAGATGGACTTGTAACGGATGCCACGACCAGTAATCAGGATATGAATTAGGAGCCGGGTTAATTAGAATATCAAACATATTTAAGCTTTCAAAAATATTGTTTGTTTTTTTTAATGCCAATAAAGACGCGCTGTTCATCAATGTTATAAATTCTTAGTCCACTATGGGTATGCATAAAATCGATATATTTTATAATACTAGGTAGTTCTAGTATGGGACAGTGAACGGGCTGCGCCTTCTCTGAAGTCTTTGTCACGTATGGCTGGAGACAGCCGGGATCCACTCCCAGTAATAGTTGTCGACGCTACCACTCACTACCCTGGGTAAGTTTAATACATTTTTAATGCTTTAGATGATAAGACGAGTTCACAGCTAACCTGGGGTCTGTAGATATCATGACATAAACTCAATCAATCGAAGTCGTCGTGGCCTAAAGGATAAGACTCCCGGTGCATTCGTATGTAGCGATGCACCGATGTTCGAATCCCGCAGGCGGGTACCAATGAAGTCGTCGTGGCCTAAAGGATAAGACTCCCGGTGCATTCGTATGTAGCGATGCACCGATGTTCGAATCCCGCAGGCGGGTACCAATGAAGTCGTCGTGGCCTAAAGGATAAGACTCCCGGTGCATTCGTATGTAGCGATGCACCGGTAGCCGTTGTAACTATACTGAGACCTTAGAACTTATATCTCGAGGTGGGTGGCGCATTTACGTTGTAGATGTCTATGGACTCCAGTAACCACTTAACACCAGGTGGGCTGTGAGCTCGTCCATACATATAAGCAATAAAAAAAATAAAAAAACCAATTTAACTAATAATAAATTAGCAAAATTGATAAAATGGCCTTATTGACTCAGTCTTTTAAATAGCTTGGTTTTAGTACGTGATTATTGGTTATATAGTTATTGAATAAATCGTTATTCGACATTTATCCTATGCATAATTTTATTGAATCAACTTTTTTGTTTCGGCTTTTGTTACTTCTGCAGTTTTTTGTCATCTTTGCATTATTATACATACAAGAATAAAAAGGCACGTTGTGGGCTAAAAAATCATTTCGAGAGAAATATCTCATAAAACATACAGGAATTACGGCCATACCTAACAAACTAGTTTAACTATTTTTAAAGCATATTTGAAATAGGTTACGTTAAATGCACACACCATTATTTTTCAAGCAAAAACTGACGCATAAAAGTTTGTTCAACTACTACATTCCAATCAGACGGATCAAATTGAATCGTTTCAGTCCATCAAACAGCCCTCTGGCTTTAGTGTATTTCTAGTCGAAGTACCCTCCTCACCAGGTCAGGATTCAAGAGGTCTATCAAAGGATTGTCAAACGGAACTGATAATAGAACTGTTCGTGTTCCAATTTTGGACCCTGTGTTAATTGTGGTTGGATCGTACTAATTCCAATTACTACAATCACAAATAATAGGTCTTGACCTACGAAGTTGCCATTTTATAATACTGTCCCTGTTTCTCCTACACGACAACCCTTGACCTTATATGGCACAACAGACCGTCTCTAAGCTACAAGAGTAGAAGGTTTTGCGTCATCCACTATGCTCACCAGACCTTGCGCCGACAAACTTCACTTTTCCAAAATTTGGAACTTCATGACAAGCATAAAGTACAATACCCGAAAGATATTAAAGTATAAAAGGCCAAAATAGTAGTTCAAGAAGGGAATTGAAAAATGATCAATGCATCGATACCGTACATTTTGTTAAAAATAAAGAATTCTTTAAAAAAAATCTCAAAGTTTTTGTATATTAAACGGTAATTTCATAGGTAAAGAATTTTAAAGTTTTAATAGTTTGCGCCATTTGCCCTATTACTAGTATTTAGTGTTACTTTTGATCGAAGGCAAAGACAAAAACAAGAAAAATAAATGCTTAGTAAAAAATATTCTCCATATCGGGTTTGTATATAACACTTTAAAAACTTAGAGCAAATCCTTGAATCCGACATGGGAAAAAAAATTCAATCCTTTCGAATATATGAAGGTTTCATCAGGGAGTAATTTTCAAATTTTGTTTTTGATCTAGTGAAGGTGTTTCTGCACGATGGCAGCCATTGTGGGCTGTTCCGACCGCAGCTGTGTTTTCATTAGACGGCGACGCTCCACTTCTGGCTGAAGAATTGGATTTTGCTTTTCGCGTATGGCAACAATTCCCCGAACGTATTGTTGGGTATCCAGCTAGAACTCACTTTTGGGACGAATCAAAGGTAAATAAAGTAATTAATATCACTTACTTATGTAATGTGAACGAACGAATAAAAAAAGGAATATATATATAAACTAGCGACCTGCCCTCGCTTCGCTTCGGAAACTATAATTTATTATTGATTTCTCCACTATTTAATGGATGTTATTATACATATAAACCTTCCTCTTCAATCACTCTATCTATTAAAAAAAAACTGCATCAAAATCCGTTGCGTAGTTTTAAAGGCTTAAGCATACATGTAGATATAGGGACAGAGAAAGCGACTTTGTTTTATGCTATGTAGTGATATACAAATTTGAAGCGAAGAGACAACATTACAGGTTTCGGAATGTTTCAGGGGTCATGGGGTTACAGCAGTCGGTGGGGCAGCCTGTACTCCATGGTGCTGCCGGGTGCGGCACTAGTGCACCGCGCCACGCTGGCGTTGTACGCGGCGAGCGGGCCGGCGCTGCGGCAGGCCGTGCGGCGCGCGCACAACTGTGAGGACATCCTGCTCAACTGTCTTGTGGCGCACACCACGCGCCGCCCGCCGCTCAAACTGGCTCAGCGCCGCCGCTACAAGCCGCCCCTCCATCACAAGTAAGCATCACCATCCCTTTCACTTTGTTTAACGTCTCTGTGAAATATTCGACAAATCATCTGATGCGTCCAAAAAATTCTTGAGTAATGTACTTTCATGTATGGTACCATACATGAACGATAATGTGAATAACAATGCCGGCATTGATAAAAGAGCTCGAATATGAATTGCATTGGAATAATTGCTGTTTTACAAATAATTTGGAACAACGATAAGATCCGAGTATTCGTCTTCAGTCTCCTCGGGCCCTTACAGCCACTACTGTCTCCCCATCATTCATCAGTAATATTAATATTTTCATTCAAATATATCCAATTTTCTTTATCATAAGATGTTCCATAAGAATTTTTTATCTTTAGTACGGGTAAATTGTAAGTCCAAACTGGTTAGTACCACGAGTCTTTTAGTCACCAGTGAACTTTTTCTGAAATTGAAAATTGAAAAGTTTCAAAACGTCAAAGTCAAAGTCGGGAAGAAGTTTCTTGTCTCAAACGAAAAAAAAAAACATATATATTATTTTCAGGTCGCTGTGGAGTGATCCTGAACATTTTGTTCAACGACAATCATGCTTGAACACATTTGCTACAACTTGGGGTTATATGCCACTGCTTCGATCGGTACTACGTCTCGACCCCATACTTTTCAAAGATCCCGTGTCTACCCTCAGGAAGAAATATCGAAAAATGGAATTAGTTTCATCTTAGAATATTTTGTTCTGTATGTTTATTAGAATACCAATGCGTCGATACGTAAGCTCGATTTATTATAATAAGAAATAACTTATTTATAATTAATGAATACCTACGTAAATAAATAAATATCTTTAATTCTGATTTTTCCCTAGTTTCATTTAAATTACCAGAACATCGGGCAAAAGAAAAACATATAAATCCAATCGCATCAATATTCATCAAAATCAAAATTATTTAATCAAAACCTCTGATTTGGTAGTGATAGTATTTACATCGAATTCTGAATTGATAATTGGTGGATAATTGCCTAATATCAATTGAAATTAAATAGATGAAAGAGATACATTTTATACATACAGACATACATTTTATAACTATTATAATCAAAAAATACAGGAACCAGACCGGGCAGTGTGTTTGTCAGCAGTTCGTTTCCATTTTTTTTATTGCCTAGATGTGTGGCCGAGACATTGAACCCATAGACATCTACAACGTAAATGCGCCACACACCTTGAGATATAAGTTCTAAGATCTCAGTATAGTTACAACGGCTACCCCACTCTTCAAGCCGAAACGCATTACTGCTTCACGGCAGAAATAGGTGGTGATACCTACTCGTCGTCCGGACTCACAAGAGGTCCTGCCACCAGTAAATACCCGACGATTTCCCAGTTGACGGTGCTGTGCAGACAAAAGGCTGGCAAGTTGAGACGGAATGAGTTTTATCTACTGCTCTCGTTTAATACAAATAAATACTTGGTTCTCAGTCATAAAAAATATTAAATTTAACTGTTAAGCGTCATAGGCATTTAAGTGCTAATATTGTTCGGTTACAGTGTATTATATTAATAACTTGTAGTAATGCCGGCCACTCACATGCGCGCAAACATTCCTACATTGTACGAATGTTCGCGCGCATGTGAAGGGCTGTCAGACATTCATTCGCAAACTTAGCGGCTGTGCAAATGGGTTCGGTATTCAATTTGCGAACCCGTTTGCGCTTCCTCCTACATTTGTTTACGAATGTCTCACGAATTTCTCCTCTTTTTTAATTCGTCAATAGAACATTGAAGAGAAAAAGAGTTTTTAATTCTTTCCCAGGCGTCATTAACGGCCATTCTGTTTTTATGGGATTTCTTTTGAGGGTCTCATATGGTCGATTCGTTTTGCAGGAGTTCAATGAACTCCATCACCTTGGTGTTGTTCCAATCCATGATGAAGATACGCTACACAGTAGACATCACGATCTATGAAAATAGCGAAACGTCCATTGCCTTCGCAATCCTGGGCGCATCTGGTAAGTGTATAATCTATGCAACTGGTCACACGAATGTGTGGGAGACTACGCGAAGGATCGCGGTTCGCGCGCTTTGATGTCCGTTAAAAAACCGACACAGCTTGGAAAACCACGAATGCAGCGAAAACTTTGCATAATCATTTGCAAATGTCGTCCTACACTTGTGGGTTTGCGTATTCGTGCGAATGCGAGTGACCGGTATAAGAATTACTTCTAGTTCAGCGGTGGAGGTGGTTTTCGTGCATTATTTTATGGCCGGCATAGATAATACACAAACTAGATGGCCGTACAGGGCAGTCTCTAATACTGCTTTAGTGTGCCCTCGATTGTAATTATTATTATTTTTTTTTTATTGCTAGATGAGTGGACGAGCTCACAGCCCACCTGGTGTTAAGTGGTTACTGGAGCCCATAGACATTTACGACGTAAATGCGCCACCCACCTTGAGATATAAGTTTTAAGGTCTCAAGTATAGTTGCATGCTGTCCCACCCTTCAAACCGAAACGCATTACTGCTTCACGGCAGAAATAGGCAGGGTGGTGGTACCCACCCGCGGGGACTCACAAGAGGTCCTACCACCAGTAATTACGCAAATTATAATTTTGCGGGTTTCATTTTTATTACACGATGTTATTCCTTCACCGTGGAAGTCAATCGTGAACATTTATTGAGTACGTATTTCATTAGAAAAATTGGTACCCGCCTGAGATTCGAACACCGGCGCATCGCTCAACACGAATGCACCGGACGTCTTATCCGTTAGGCCACGACGACTTCAATTAGTCTTGTGTTTGGCCTCCCGACTTCACGTCATAGATTAGGGCCATTTTTTAACGTGTAATCTAAAGGCTTATTCTAATTAATTTGAAGTTTCAATAATATGCCAATGACCGAGGTAGTTACACCATAGACACCGTAAATTTACGAAAAAGAAATTTTAAGTTTCAACCAAATAGACTTTTGACTAGAAATCATAATCGCTTTAAATATTCTTGATCTTGGTTTTGACCGGAAACATTCTAGAGAACCCAAAACGCGGGTCTAAATTCACATAAACTTTAAAACTTTATTTTTGAGCGGCTTTATCTTGCGTGTACGCTGTATCACTAGTCACTACGATTTCAAATGACACTTTTAATTAGATTGATATTGATTTAACAAAAATACCGCCACAACCTTATTCAAAATGACAATTTTCATTTTGTTTGTAGTGATCTAAATTTGTAAAATGTTTGCGATTTTCAGTAGTTTGAGATTTTTCTTTTCGAAGTGGTATCCTCTTCTAAGTTTTGGAATAATACCAGCTTAAGAATATAAAAATTCCGATAAATTCATATACGCAACATTCCAAATAATTCATGAATGCGTATTTTCCCCCTTGTTTTTACTATGGAAGACTACGCATTTGTATTGAATATGAATTTTTAATTACTTTATGTGTGTCACAACATCCATACTAATTAACGGTCACGAGTCACGACTTTTTCTGTCGCTCAACAACCAACGTCCAAACCTCGCATGAGACAGAACTCATGAAGAGGCAGAGGGGGGAAAGTGAAGCGTTTAGTGCGGAGCACATCTCTCCCATCACCCTCCCCCTCGGGACGCCGGACCGGCGGTCGTCGGCGCCACGACCACCAGCCCTCTCGGTCGGCAGGCTATCCGAAGCCCGCCTAGATGGCGCCGGTTAGAGTGAGCACGAGTCACGACTTGCCCATAGCTCAAAAAGGGTTGTAGAGCCAAACATCTATGAGCTTACCTGAATTTAAATGGTTGGTGTAACCTATAGAAGACGTGAACAATTTCAGAGCCCACAAGAATAACTAGCACATCGGCAACCTGTATAGATAATATTTTCACAAATGTAAAACCTTTACATAAATGCATTATTAATCATTTAAGTTCAGACCACAGTGGACAATTCTTATCTTTTAAAATAAAATCTGTTTCAGATGTTAATAGTACAAGAAAGCTACCGTTTGTTCCTATTAATATTAGACGTTTGGAGAAGCTTAGAGGTAAAGTTTTGGCAAAAATTCCGAATGTTTGTTATAGTGAAGATCCTAATGTTCATTACATGGATTTATTTAATGTTATTAATTCTGAATTTAGTGCCATCTTTACTTCTAAAACTCTGATCTTACATAATAAAAGATCATTCAATGAATGGGCGACTGTTGGAATTCACAAAAGTAGGCAGAGATTATACGATCCCTATCATGAAAAATCATATAATCATAATAAGTCATTCCATGAGTATGTCTCTAAATATTCCAAGCTGTTTAAAAAAGTCTGTACATTGGCCAAGTCATTGCACTTAGGCAATCTTATAAAAAATGCACCTGACAAAATTAAAATGACTTGGAATATCATTAATAGGGAGACTGGGAATGTCAGAAACAGCAATGCTGAATTAACTTTAAAAATCAATAATCGAATAATAACTTCTCATCAAGAAGTGGCCAGTGCCTTTGAGCACTACTTTGCTGATATCCCAGCTTCTACTACAAAATCTTTAATTTCATCTCCTACCGTCGCCGAATCATTACTGCAAAATCATGTTGATAAATGCAGTGTTAACTTTAAGTTCACAAATATTGATATAAAGGACATAATTAATAATTTCAAGCTCATTAATATTAAGAAAACTGGTGATTTATGGGGAATTTCAATTAATGTTATAAAATCCATTATTGATATAATTGCACCTTACCTTGCTACAATATTTAATGACTGTATTGATGGTGGTGTGTTTCCTGATCTAATGAAATATAGTAAAATAATACCTTTATTTAAATCTGGTAGTACTTTTGACCCCTCTAACTTTAGGCCCATTTCAGTACTACCTACATTGAGTAAAATTTTTGAAAAAATTATTCTGGAACAACTTTTGTACCACTTCAATTCCAATAACCTGCTTCATAACAAACAATATGGATTCACTAGAGGTCGGTCAACTATTGATGCAGGTGTAGATCTCGTTAAAAATATTTTTCAGGCTTGGGAAGAGTCGCATAATGCCCTTGGGGTTTTCTGCGACTTATCTAAAGCTTTTGATTGTGTTGAGCATAATACATTGTTGAGGAAATTACACCATTATGGTATTAGGGAGGGAACCGAGGGAATCCTTGAGGCACAAGTTTAAGGAAATCAAAATTCTAACTTTAGCGTCCCAATACATTTTTGAAAATTTATTGTACGTGCGTAAAAACATTGAAGAATTCCCCAGAGTCTGCGATTTGCACAATGTGAACACTAGGAACAAACATAGGCTTGCGTTGCCGGCGGCTCGAATTAAGAAAATAAGCAACTCTTTTAGGGGGCTGGGTGTACAGCTTTTCAACAAGATCCCACTAAACGTTCAACTATTACCTGTTCATAGATTTAAGAAAACTGTTAAGGAACGTTTGTGCAACAAGGCACATTATAAAGTTAAGGATTATTTACTAGATGGCACTACGTGGGAATGAGGCGCTCGCTCCTGGCCTTTTCATTTTTCATTATTATTATTATTTTTTTAATTGTATTTTTTGACTTGTTTTTTCTTTTATTGTGAATATTTCTATTTATTTAAAAAAAAGAAAATATTTGAGTAAAAACAAAAAAAAAAAGCCCGCTGAGTTTGTTTCGCCGGTTCTTCTCAGGACTGTGGCTTTTTTTGGAACCGGTGGTAGAGTTAACATTGTTATTTGTATTTTGACATTCAACAAGTGTGTCATACTGACATCTAAGTTGAAATAAATGATTTTGAATTTTGAATTTGAATTTGAATGTAATTTCCACCGACGATCTGACACAGACACAGCCCACCGAGTTTCTCGCCGGATCTTCTCAGGGTCGCGTTTTCGATCCCGTGGTAAATGCTGCGAAGCACTGCTCTTGCTAGGGCTGGTGTTAGCAACACCTCCGATTTGAGCCCCGGGAGCTCACCTACACGCTAGGGTAATGCTGATATAGCCTCTGAAGGCATTTTTTTAAATTTATTGCATAGATAGGTGGACGAGCTCACAGCCCACCTGGTGTTAAGTGGCTACCGGAGGCCATAGACATCCACAACGTAAATGCCGCCACCCAACTTGAGATACGAGTTCCAAGATCTCAGTATAGTTACAACGGCTGCCTAACCCTTCAAACTGAAACGCACTACTGCGTTTTCTTCTGCTTCAACTGCTTCACGGCAGAAATAGGGTGGTAGACGTCCTACCACCAGTAATCATAGGAATCATCATCATAGGTAGGGAAAAAAATTTCGGACGATCCAGGAACATAAGGTGTCAGCTACATTTGAAGGCATACAAACATCTTTCGCGGCAAAAAATTACAGGATTGTGGTGCTATGCATGACTATATCAATAAAGAAGCCGTCACTAAGGGTAGAGCAGTCATTAAAACGTTATGTCGACGTTATGTCTCATGGTTGGGTTGATGGGTTTTACAATAAGTAAGCCCTGAGATCTTTCACCTAACTACTTAAGAAAAGCATGAAGCAAATTAAACAAATAAATTTTAAAATTAAAATATTGCGCTAAGTTTTACAAACTAGAATTGACGGGCCATCGAACTGCACTGCGGCGCATTGCATAAGTAGAACGCAATCTGACATAACGAATACCTACTTTGTGCGGCCTTGGCCTCGTTAGTGCTGTGGTAGTAAGCGGTGTGGGTTTTAACGCTGACGGATCAATATACTGCCAGTGCCTCCGATTGCTTTGCGTGTGAAGCCGGTGCGTCAGCGCACCTCCTAGTGCTGTTATTCAAGCTGGGTTTGTGCTTTAGGTAAACCTAGTAAATCTATCCAATGAAGTGAATTATATAAATTATATTGCATGTTTAGAAAATTCAATTTTTTTTGCCATCGAAATACTTATATTGGAGCGCTAATAAAGTAAAACAAAAATAATAAAAACAAGGAGCCCAGTATGTATTATAAAATAAATTATACTTTTAAGAACAAGGTGGAGATTTAAAAATCTGAGTAAAGAACTAACTAACCAGCTTACTTAACATTTTTTTTTCTATAAAAATAGTTCCATAACAAAATATTATATAACCTATTAGACCAAAAATTAATCATCAATATACGATTTTGAATTAAAAGTGGTTGAAACAAGTAAATACCTTTTGAACCAGAGTACATAATTGAATTATTATGTGGACACCTGTAATGCATAAGCAATGTAATCGTTATCGTCATTTTTAGGAACTTGAATTGAATGATTAATTAGATAACTGGTTCTTCAACATAACTCGAATGGTATTCTTTTTCTTGCTCTATATCCTTAATCATACGATATTTTAAAGTCTGAAGTGTGAAGAAAATTAAAGCTTCTATTGTCAAAGAGGAAAAACGTCTGATGTAACGACCATCTGACGACTAGTATGACTATGAACACATGATGTAGTCAAAAGCTTGAAAACGGTATTTGTGAAAACTGATCTTAAATCTTATTTGTCGATGAGAGCTTATTTAGCCTATATTTAGGCTTTTTTAACTTAATCTTTCTCTTTGATGCTATTTTTACCTGCTAACCGAGACTATTCTTACTGCACTGTGTAGCAATGTATCATTCGTTACAATTTTGACCGTAAAATGCTACAGGATTTTTTTCTCAGATAATATAAAAGTACTATGTATTCATTATATTATTTATTTATTGTTATTATTCATTTATTGTTATTACTATATAGGCATTTGTTAAGGTGGTTAATTATTATTAAGAAGGTACTCGTAATATCAAAAAACATCACAATATTATTTTATTAGGTAAAATAAGTCTAAAAATCTTCGCTAAAACATAGAGAACATCAATTAATTGTGAATAGACGCATCTTCTACATTAACAATTACAACAATATTTAGTAGCTAGATCTTTTGTATGGCCATGGTATTCATGAACAGTGAATCTATAGTAAAGGCAGGATGCCGCCTCCTGTTTCCTGGTGAGACTTTGGACCCCGTGTTTTAACTTATTTATAAGTACGGTTGAATATGTCCAGTGCTGGAAGTATAAATAATACAAGAAATACTACAGTAGTCGTAAAATAAGATTTTTGCATGACGTATAAAACGCTATAGTATCAGAAATCACAAGCGGCAGATATATAGGTACTGTTTTTGTTTTATGCCATGATTCCTGTAGGTTCCCGGCGTTGTTCATTGAAGAGTTCTTTAAAATTTGCGATGAACACACTTGACGTACGTTATGTTAATCGGATAGTTGTGAAATGTAAAATAACTACTATATATCTGACCTTGTCACAGTTAAGAGTACAAAACAACGTAGCGATTTTTTTCACAATGTTTATCCAAGTAATATTTTCACATAGGCGTAGCAGCGGAGCTTGCGAAAAAATCAGAATGGCTTTCCGGAACTTCGCACTAGTCGCCATTCTCATCGTTGCTATCATAGCTCCACACTTCACAGCACAACCAGTATGTAGCAACTTTTTTTTTGATGTTATAACAGAACAAAACATCGCTTAAGTGCGGGATCCGCGCTGTACTGAAAATTGGGGACGTCGACGGCTTACTTTAGTTTTTAAGAAATATAATATTGTTACGCATTGGGGTTCGGGATAAATAAAATTCTACCCAATTACAAGTTAACACTGTATTAGCACTTAGAACACTTAAAACACTTCACAAACACTAAAATTCTCAATTCAGTTCTTCCGCTTCGCTTCAGGTGATCCGTTTGCTGTTTCGCTTCGAGTAGTTCCGATTACTGACTGACTGCGTGCCATCTCTGCAACGCTTTTATTGTCGATACGACATCCCTAGAATCGTCGAGAACATTCCTCACAAGTCGAGTACATTCGGTGTTGCCGCTATTTGACAATAGATGGCGTTACTTTTTTATTGCTTAGATGGGTGGACGAGCTCACAGCCCACCTGGTGTTTAGTGGTTCTTACTGGAGCCTATAGACATCTACGACGTAAATACGTCACCCACCTTGAGATATTAGTTCTAAGTTCTCAGTATAGTTACAACAGCTGCCCCGCCCTTCAAACCGAAACGCATTACTGCTTCAAGGCAGAAATAGGCAGGGCGGTGGTACCTACCCGCGCGGACTCACAAGAGGTCTTACCACCAGTAACTACGCAAATTATAATTTTGCGGGTTCGATTTTTATTACACGATGTTATTCCTTCACTGTGGAAGTCAATCGTGAACATTTGTTGACTACGTATTTCATTAGCAAAACTGGTACCCGCCTGGGATTCGAACACCTGTGCATCGCTCAACATGAATGCACCGGACGTCTTTATCCTTTAGGCCACGACGACTTCAAACTCTTACTCCTACCAGTACAGTAGGTATAACGTATAAATGTACCACATTAAACGCAGAAAAGAAAAGAGAGAGAAAGATTATTGTTTCCTTAACAATTCGATTTTATGGTACCTACTGTAACCAATGTTAATAACCAGTAGATCAACGGGGCGACTTAAAATTAATAAATGATGAGTTCTTGATTTGATTTATAAAATATTTGCCGTGTGGCGTCGGCGGACTAGAGTAGCACCACCGCATATCTGCCCGTGGGTGATTAAGGGAGTATGAAAAAGTACTAACTCCCTGTTAGTTTTTACCATAATATATCCATCTGTCCGAGTCTTTCCACAGCTGTAACCGTCTCCGTTCCAGTGGATCGAGAAGGACAAACATAAGTGCACTTATGTCTCGCGCGTAGGATATACACCTTAATATACCCTGCGCAACTGACCGCTTTTTTGTGCAATACTCACCATCAGCTGGTATGATCGTATTCGGAATACAGAAGTGCTACGGGGAGCTAATATCATGGAGATTAAAATATATATCATGTGACGGCAACTCCGTTGGTGTGGACACGTATCGCGGATATCAGATAACCATACAACAAAGTGCATCTTTTTCTCTGAACTTGAGGAAGGCAAGCGTAACCGTAGCGGATAACTCCTCAGGTACAAAGATGTGCTTAAGCACCACATGAAGAAGTGTAATGAATAATTTTGTTAGGAGATCGTACTTTGTGATTTTAGTTTGGCGAACGGTTCCTTTGCGAAAGTTATATCACCTGAATCAAGGTTGGATTTTTATGTGGCTGGGGCAGCTTCATATTCCGTCGCGCAAATAGGACCAGTTACGATGCCGACACCGTGTCCTCGTCGTAGCCACTGAAGTGATGGCAATCCCTTCAGATGGCTCCCTTCGGCCAACGTCGCGATTCACCAAGTCCGTGAGGACCGGGCCGATCGCTTCAACGGTCCGTTGCTCGTAGGTGGAGACCGCCAAGCGGTGAAATCACGTCTCTACCACGGCCCTCCTAAATTGGAGGCTCCAACATCTTCGGCCACCGAGGAGTACCTACCTAGCACAGATTATGAGTGCTCGCTAGGCGATAACTTTGCAGGAGGTTCGGTTCCGAGCCCTAAAAACAGAAAAAGAGTCGATTTTTAAAAACAAAATGCTGTAATCAAATCATAATTCGATCAGTCTAAGCCACGTCCATTTTCTTAACGCCCCGAACCTTCTATGATGTATGCATATATTGGCAATATTACTTGGACAGGTCTTTTTTAAATTTTATTTTTAAGTTCGAGCGCTCTTAATGAAAACCTTTACATAATCAATCAAAAATTGCTGAGTTTACACAGTAATATTGTTGGAAACAAGCATTATATCAGCAAAAAATACATTCTAATAAACTCAATGAACGTGGCTCTCGCTGTATTGTAACAACTAAGCAGTGCATTATGCCCTTATTAGCTTCAGGAATTGAAATGTTGTTGTTTAAATTATTTATTTAAATAATTTGGTTGGCAATGTAATAAGTTTGTATTTTGCGCTTGTATATAGTTATATTCTAGTAGTAGTCTAGTAATAGTAAGAGTTTTTAGATGTCTTTGATTTTAATTTATTAACATGATTAAAGAATAAAACGAATATTTCTTTAAATTTTATGAAAAGTTTCGGGTTAATACCGCATTTATGATTTTTTTTTTATCATTGCTTAGATGGGTGGACGAGCTCACAGCCCACCTGGTGTTAAGTGGTTACTGGAGCCCATAGACATCCACAACGTAAATGCGCCACCCACCTTGAGATATAAGTTCTAAGGTCTCACGTATAGTTACAACGGCTGTCCCACCCTTCAAACCGAAACGCATTACTGCTTCACGGCAGAACAGGCAGAGTGGCGGTACCCACCCGCGCGGACTCTCAAGAGGTCATACCACCAGTAAGATTATGTGACATGACTATCTACAATATGTGAACGCTTTTCAATATTTGTCATTTTTAAACGCGACCCTTCAAGAAATCATTTTTGAAAGATAACGTTGCTTGCTGACGATTGGTTCTTGCAACACCCACGGCTACTTTATTCGATCTTTATTATTTATCTACTTAATAGCTGCTTTCGTTTGGTATTATGCCCCTGTGTCCTGGATCGAATCTCGATCGAAGTCAGTACTTTTTTTAAACATATTTTGTATTTGTACAATGAAACGTGTTTTTGTTTTAAGTAATTGTTTTCCTTACGCAGAACACCGGAGAAAATTGTAGCTTGATGTCGTTTAATGCGGAAAGTTTTTTTCTTATCAAACTAATCATACTAAAACAAAATAAATATAATATAAAATCTTAAAAACGCAACTGTTTTTTTAAGTTTGTTAATGGTGTTGTCTTCCTTTAGCCAACAGCAGATGATATAATAAGCAAGGACCGATATCAGAGACAATCTGCAATTAAAGCGGGTTACTCCATTGCAACGAAGCCAAAATGGGGTTTCTTCGGGACTGTATTTAATCTTATCAAAGAGGTAAGCCAAACGTTTTATAAATATCCTGCTACCTAAGGTACAGTAGGTATGTGGATTTAAAAAAAAAACTAGAATATGACAGTTGCAGAACACAAAAGGTCATTTGTGGCCGTCAGCGCAAAAGTGACCTAAGCTTACCATAGTTAATATGGAGTTAATGAGATTTGAATTTACGTTTACACTGTTTCGTAAGCAGAAACAATACGTGCAAAAATAATGTTTAGAAAGGCATCTGTTATATATGGGTAGAACTGGGGATAGGCCGCTTTTGCATCAAATTTTATTATGTTTATGTAAATTGCATTATATAAGCATAAATATGAAAAACTGTAGGTAAGGCCACTTTTGCGCTGGTGGCTTCATTTCTGTCCCGGGCGGAAACCGGAAAACAATATGTTTGTATGGCCGAAACCGTGCTTTCTCATAATAACAATCTTGTTTCTAAATCTTGTTTCAGCAAGTCAACGATACCAAAAGTGCATACAGTCAAATTTCTGATTTAGTCAACAATCAATTTTCCGATGGTAATGTAAGTGTAATATCATCAGGTTTATTTCTATGTAAGTAGATTAAGTATAGGAATAAAGTTATTCTATGTACCTACTATTTAAACAATCATACATTTTTTAACGAAACAATCTAGAGCTTTTAATATTTGAGTTTCGATTTTAAGTTTGTCAAGGCAATTCTGGAATAACTTTAATTTTAGTACCTACTTTTTCCGGATACTTATCGCTCAAATATAGATAAAATACTGTTTGATAAAATAAAACGGCTTTAAAATTTTTTCATTATTATTATTAACTAGCTTTTACCTGCGACTTCGTCCGCGTGGAATAGTTACTTTGGCATAAAGCTAAATTTTACCCGCAGCTTCATTAACGTAGAAAGTGAAAATATTTTTGAATAATAGATTGTTAAGGAGCTATTTAAGGTGCCAAAATCTATCAATTCGACCACCATTTTTTATCTATGTATGTTCACCGATTTCTCGATAATGCTTGAACCGATTCTGATAATTCTCTTTTCTGTTTTTTGTTCGAAAGGGTAGACTTCGAATTGTTCTTTAATCATCAAGACCTGATGATGGGATCCTGGAGAAATCCAGAAAAATCTATAATTGTCGAAACCTATCTTGAAGTGATTTGGGTGTTTCAATGTTGTAATGAATACGTATTTATTTGGATAAGGATTAATATCATCTTTACAAAAACACCTTCACAAATAATGCTTTGTTTTAGCACACGTTTTGTTAGCATAAAAAACGTTATAGTGATCCAACCTTAACATATAGACATATGCTGTCGAGGACTTTTTTTAGATCTTTTAAACGGGAACAATTCTGTCACACATTATTTTAACGAAACTTTAACCGTTTCCACAGCGCACGCAGCGGAAGCTCTGAAAAGGAAAAAAAACCCCGATTTTGAAACATTCTTTATTGGTGCTCCGTTTGTATCGGTCTTAGCGTGATGTTATAGCCTGTATATAGCCTTCCTCAATAAATGGGCTATCTAACTAAAAGATAAAAGATCAATTTACTACAAAGTTTTCTAGTTTTTTTTATTGCTCAGATGGGTGGACGAGCTAACGGACGAGCCACTTGTTGTTTAATGGTTACCCAAGCTTAAGGACTTCTACAACGTAAATGCCGCCTTCCACCTTTACACACGAGTTCTACTAAACTACGACTTCTATAGTTACCAGAAATATTAGGCGGAAAACCAATATAATCTTGAAACATCACAGATTTTGTTAATTATTACAATATTCTGATACGTATATCAAAAATACACAAATACCCACGAAAACCCAAAAAATATTTAACGATTATTTAATATGTATTTAACAACGAAACACCTTACGTTTCTGAAGAATGGAAATTCGTCTAAAAAACGATTACCCCTGCAACGGAAGACTTGAAACCATCTCTCTGGGGACCATGTAGAGGTTTTTTCTTAAATTTGAAGTCATTTGCAGACTGCGACGACAGAAACAATTGCTGTAAATGGAACTACACCAACACCTAAGATATCTAGAGCAGATTTCCTGAATATTCTTGATAGAAATCTGAAAGGTTTAGCCCGTCTTCGCGCATTAGAATGGCGAGAAGCAAAAAAGGTATTTCAATTTCATTCATTTACCAAAATCAGAATATGATGCTTTTTAACAATATATAGAATTTATAGCTATTCAGAATTGATGTTATTTGTAAGAAATCAGCGATATACATAGTTTAAGATAAAATAATTTTTATTTGTTAAATTCTCAGGATTCAGCGGCAAATTTACGAGAGTACAAAGATGAAATATTTACCGGAAAACGATTAAAAAACAGTAGATAAGCCGGAAACTTACTTATTCACCAATCAAATTAATAATTAGTGCTCATTTTCATCTCTGAAGAGAGACGGGGCTAGAAAACAACATTAAACCGTAACGTGATTTCAATGAGGTTTAAATGTTAGCTATTTTTATTTTGTGAAACGAATTGCCTAATCAGAAATCGTTTTTTTTACCACCCTTAGGATTTAAGTACCTATCAATATAATTGTTATTAGATTTGTTGACAATCTGTATGTTCCTGTATATACTTATGCGATATGTATTTAATTCAAATAAAACATTCTGTTTAGTTTTGTGATTTATTAAAGTTAATATTATCACAATATTACTCAATTCTTAACAATAACTACGAAATAATGTTATTTTGTGTTATTTTAAACTTCTTCTACTTGTTTTTGTTTCTTATTCGTGAATATATGCAGTATGGCCCGACAACCCGGATACAATTCATACTTTTGACGTAAAACACCTCTCCGTGTCCACTTTTGTACACTTTCTTCGTTAAGCATGACTTGCAAAGCTCTTTCTTCGTGTAAATTATTAAGTTCAGCCGCTTTAATTTTTAATTCACATCTATCTGCTCCGTCTACCTGCAATTTAACATTATACAGTTTTGGTGTAGGATGACAAAAGACCTCACGGCATCCGTATCTCGCGATGCACCGGTGTTCGAATCCCGCAGGCGGGTACTAATTTTTCTAATGAAATACGTACTTAAGTAATCTTCACGTTTGACTTTCACGGTGAAGGAATAACATCGTGTAATAAAAATCAAACCAGCAAAATTATTGAGTAATTACTGGTGGTAGGACCTCTTGTGAGTGCGCGCGGGTAGGTACCACCACCCCGCCTATTTCTGCCGTGAAGCAGTAATGCGTTTCGGTTTGAAGGGCGGGGCAGCCGTTGTAACTATACTTATGCCCGTATCTTTAGACGTTTCGTAAAATAGTCCTCCACTCTTAACTCATCCGATGATGCTCGAGAATTCCCTCCAAACTTACTCGAGTTTGGTATTTTTAGTCGACCATTACAATATTCCTCAACTGTCCTCGAGTGAGGTAATAATGATGAAAATTTGATCAAGCTAGCATCAAACCCATAGAGTTCTGTAGTCTATGGTCATTGTTTAATGTCAAAGTCAAGCTGCCGCTGTCTGTTTGACACATAGACCTATATAGTAGGGACACGACATATTGTTCTATACGTACAATCGCTTATATAAATAGCACCCATTTTGAAGGCACATACATAAACATATATCTATCTCGTTCTTACTCAGCACTTTAACTCGCAGGAAAACAATATAACAGTATTTCAGTGCGTACATAAAATGAAACATGAATATACGTAAATATCTCCGTCTCCGTCTAATGAGGCCGAAAATCCGCCATGTTTAGCGCGCCAAATGTCATTGTCACGTCAGTTCGGCCGTCTGTTTTGGGTTGTACATTATTTATTGACTATGATATCGATTTAATATGATTGATTATATAAAATTTCATAATTTATCATGCTTAAAACATACAAAAATAATAATTAAAACGTATTTTATAGGATCTCAAGAAAGTCGATGTCCTAAAACTATTATCTATATGTATTTAAATTCATTATGGAGCCCTCATCCGAAAAATCCATTTTTCGGTCGGAATCTATTGATCATGACACTAATCATAAATACCACTTTAAAATATGTCATCAAAACATATTTAGACATTCTGTTTAGATATTTCGGGAAAAAGGCTACCGACAAAATCTCTTCGGAACTATTTAAATAAAATAGTTTTATTCCGCAGTGAGTAAAACACTATTGTAAATTTGTTAAATATTTAATAATTAAGTGATTTTAGAGAGGAAGTCACAAGGAATGACGTTTGTAATTAATGAATAAATGTTCTGTAGGTGTTTTTTTTTTCACGCGGTCCCTTGATAAGTTTAAAATTTGAATCACTCTCAAGCGAAAGTGATTCAAATGGTGCGGCGCACCTTCCTTGGGGTGCGCTGCGGTAGTATGTTACGGACTTTAGAGTCAGCAAAACAATTAAAATAGATTGTAATAGTCTAAGAAAAACACGTACTCAAAATACGATAACATTTAGCATGCTAGAAATGGGCTGATGGCTTTGAACTACGCCATATCTTTATGTTTTGCGACAAACGACAACTTTATAAAATCAGTGTAGCAACTTTTAAAAATCATCATATCGTTTACTTGGCAAATTCGAAGGACGAACTTGTCTTAGATTTCACCCATCTAAATCATATCATATTTGCACATAACAATATACCTACTTACTTCCCATTAAAGTATAAATTCTACAAATAAATAATACTCAACAATATTTAAAATAAAATGAGCCAAAAACGTTTATCGATAAAACCTGATAACATTGAAATCTTTTGTACAGCACTAAAGCCGCCATGTTTTGTGGCCAGATGACGTCACAGCGGCACGAAATTTTGGTTGACGTTTCATTTCCATAGGTTTCCTACTTCATTGGTTTGACACTAGATGAACTTGTTTGATGTTTTGGTTGCTGAGTTATTCGTAAATATGTGTGCGTGCGGTAAATCTGAAAGTGTATTATTTATTTTCTAACCTATTATTATTTTAGATTTCGGATCCGGCTTTGTATTTTTATTCGCCGCTTTTATGTGATTTTGGTTGCATCGTGTTGTTGAAGTGCTTTTCCACAACCACCAGTTTATTATTATATAAATAAAACTTATAATCGCATTGACTTTATTTATCAGGTAGTAAGCAAAATATGACTCTTATGTAGGTAAATAAAATAAAGAGTTTCAAATGTCTAACCTCGAACTATTTACTTTATTAATAAATATTATCAAACTTAAATTATCAAAATATGCGCGAATCATGCACAGATCCAGGCCATTGCACAACAATATCATATATTTCCATTTGCGGTCCACATACTATTTGGACATCGATAGAAAACCAGCCTTGAGGAACGTTCAAGGTACGTCGCGACGTACCTTAACTTGACAGTTCGGTCACTTCACTCCGGTTAGGAAATTTTTCCAAGGACGTTTGAGTGGAGTTTATTTTTACGACTAATCATACCGAAACGCGCGTTGGAGGTTGAGTCGAGTCGAGTTACGCTCGTGTGAACGACTAAAGATACGGGTGTTAGACCTTAGAACTTATATCTCAAGGTGGGTGGCGCTTTTACGTTTAGATGTCTATGGGCTCCAGTAACCACTTAACACCAGGTTGTGAGCTCGTCAAACCAATCTAAGCAATAAAAAAATCTAGTGTAATGTGTTTACTGATGTGAATTTCACCACCCACTTTGAGAATAATATCAAATTCTGAATTCTACTGTTGAACGGCTGTCCCTACATGCCGAAACTAAAACCGCTTTGTGGCATAAATAGCCGAGATGGTGGTATGTACCCGAGGGCGCTGACAAATACGTCCTGTCACTAGTAGTTACGTAAAATTTGTATATTAAGCGAGTTTGATTGTTGAAAGATAAAAAATTCCTTCTTTGTGGAAGCTATTTGTGCACACGTATGTGACGGCACGTATTAGATTAGACTTCTTATCCTTTAAGCTATGACTTAATTATAATTAGTATTTAATTTAGTAAATTAATAAATTAATAAAAATTTAGTAAATTAATTATATTTAGATACCCACACTTAACATTGTTTTATTATTTATATCTGGTGGTGTATTATTGTGTCTAGTTGCGAGCCGGCAACATGACTTCTCATAATTAGTTTAAATTTCTGTATCTGTTTAGATATCATATTTTTTCATTCGATATTCCGTTACGATAAAATCAAACTTACTTTGCACAAAAATGACAATTTGTAGTGATTATCAACAACAGGCCAGTTCTGTTCTAATACATTGTTCTCCCAGTTAATTGTAGAATTATGTGAAGAGATTCGATGCGGAGCCGATAATAATCCAGCCCACAATTCAGAACAAAAGTGTGGAGTAATAGGAGATGCCATTATAATAAGAGCCGCCAATGCTAATTCGAATTCCTTGCTTCTCGCGTACACTTCAGGTGGAATATTGTTCTGGAATTAAGGGAAAACACATGTTTATGCGGCGATATTAATTTAGTTAAAAGTTTTTTTTTTTATTATACAGAATATTTCATTTACTCGTAGACTTTGCAGTAGACAGAGATTAGGTTGTGCCCCTGGCATTGCTGAAGTCCATGAGCGACGATAACCACTTATCATCAGATGGACCGTCTGGCTAAAAAATTAATAAAAGACGAAACAGAGTAATCGCATGAAGAGCACAGTATGTTAAGCAGGCTATATGTGTGCAATTTTAAATAATGAGTGAAAACTGATCAACTATCGTAATCAGCTGTCGCAGAAACGGAAGGTCCTCTTGATCGGTACCGTCGCCAATATTTACCATTAATTCTTGCGGAATAGGACGAGAGGAGATATTGCCTAGGTTTGAAAGTGGCGTATAAAAATAGGTAAGGATACTTCTACTAGAAGTAGGCGACAAGGAAATAGAGGCAATAGCTTGAGGTATACGTATTGGAATTTTAATAAAAAAACAAATCTTGCCTTACCCGTAGAGTACTTGTTAAGCTTTGAAGTCGGGAAATGCCAACACTGAGTTTTTGAGTGTCCCTGAAATGATATGTAGTGGTAGCAGTAAAATAGTTTCGGTTTTCCCAGATTTTGTTCTCAATTTTTTTGAGTTCTTCAGGACTCAAGCTATTACTTTCAAAGTTATTCGCACGATATTTTAGAAATTCTCTCATAGTCATCCAAAGACGATGTTGCCAGTTCAAACACCCAGGCAATGCTAAAAAATATAACAATTTGTGGGGTATTCATTTGAAATTTTTCTGATATTTAGATCTAAAAGGAATGGATTTAAAAAGAAAAATAATATCATGAACTCACTTGCATCAGACCAACGCCTGGGTGTACCTGGTGGTACATCAGCTAGTATTAAAAGTCTTGTCATATCACAACCATAAGACTCAAGGAGTCTTTCAGGATTTTCACCATTGTATTTTGATTTGCTCATTTTTTCCCACTGAACTAATACTGGTTCACCTGTGACTTTTTCTTTATAAATTTCTCCAACTTTTTCTACATTTTCAGGTGGTAAATATTTACCAGAAGATTTAACTTTATAAGATTGTCCCATTACCATCCCTTGTACCAACAATTTTTTAAAAGGCTCTTCAACATAAGTCATTCCCAAAGAATTTAAAAAATAACTCATAAACCGAGCATAATATAAATGTAGCACTGCATGTTCCTTACCCCCAATATAAATGTCAACTGGTGTAGAATTCTTCAATTTTTCTTTATTAAAAGGAGCAAATTCGTTTTTAGGATCCAAAAATCTATAAAAATACCAGGAAGAGTCAACAAATGTGTCCATTGTATCAGTTTCTCTTTTAGCATTCGAGTGACATTTAGGACATTTACAATTGACCCAATTATCTAATGATTGTAATGTTTGGATGCCTGAGTGAGTATCAAGTTCTGGTAATACAACTGGCAGATCTTCATAAGGAACAGGAACAATATTGCATTTGGGACAGTATATTATGGGTATTGGTGTACCCCAGTATCTCTGTCTGGATATGAGCCAATCTTTAAGTTTGGAACTAACAAAGTGACCACCTACATTCTTGTTCCTAGCAATCTCTATAGCTTTTAAACTGTCACTTTCAATAGCTATGTCTTTTTTATTCTCTTGATCTATGGAAATTTGCAAGGCTTGCGCAATTTGATTATCTGTTTCATCTTGAGTTGGACAAGCAATCAAAACATCTCTACCTTCTGGATATTCAACAGTATCACACATGTAGACAGGCATTTCTGAGTCTGTTATTGGATTTAGACAGGACAGGCCAGAGTTGTATGTATGCCCTTGTAACAGAGGATGACTACTTTTCATTACTATAAAATTACCATGTATATATTTGTAGGGATTTTTAGTCCATACATCAAATAGTTTCATGGTTCCATCAACATTTAACTTGAATGTTACTACTGTGCCATCACAATCACCAATCCAGTGTCTTTGCAAATTAATTATGTCCTTCCAGTTTTCTAAGCTTTTGTCTTTTAATCCATCTAATAATTTTTTGGCATACTTAGTAGTTTTGATAAACCATTGAGTCAGTAACTTTTTTTCTACTTTCACCCCAGATCTCCATGAACAACCAAGATCATCCACTTGTTCATCAGCTAATACTGTTTGATCTACAGGGTCCCAGTTCACTTCAGCCTGGAATTAAATAACCAATCTTACTGATCATTGTCAACACTGTGTATAAACTTGGTCCACAATATAACATAAAATTATATTTAATTGAATTTTTTTCGTATTAGTTCTCATCCAAAAATATTTATTTTATATTTCTTTGGAAGATAAGTCTATGAATTTTTTTATTAAAGTATTGTGAATTTGGTTCTATCACGCACGTTGTATTTTTACTTTAAATGATTATAAGATGTGTGAGATTGAACTCTTTTAATATTAAGATACCTTAATTGAATAAGTACCTTACATTGATAAGCTAAGCCATTTTCCAACAGCTTCAAGAATATGTACTGTGTCCATTTATAATAATGAGGGTTACAAGTTGATATTTCTCTAGTCCAGTCAAATTCAAAACCCAACTGTAACAATTGTTGTTTCATCCTCTCTATATTAGATTTTGTCCATTTATAAGGTGGTATGTTCCTTTCGATTGCAGCATTTTCAGCAGGTAAACCAAATGCATCCCAACCAATTGGATGTATTACTTTGTATCCATTTAACTTGTGAAAGCGTGTTAAAGCATCAGATATCGAGTACACTCTAACATGTCCCATGTGTAGGTTACCAGAAGGATAAGGGAACATAGGTAAAACATAGTAGACAGGATCGGCATTACTGATTTCTCTGTGCAACACTTCAGTTGACCAATATTTTTCTATTTTAATTTTTATATCTCTGTTAACATCTTCATGCTGTAATATATTTAAAAAAAGCTATTTCAATTTACTTATGTTCTTAGTTCTTAGCGGATTTAAATAAAAAACTTATACAACAACAAAAAAATCTAATCATTGCACTTTATTTTTTCGTTACTTAAATCATAGCAGTACATTTCTATTTGTAGTTATATTTCAAAGAGCAAAGTAAAGGCTTTCAAACAAAATCTACTGTTATTTAATAAATGTTACACCACATCCATACCCATAATCCTAAGCTTGTTTTCCTTCTACGAAAGGTTATAGTTACATTGTGCATAAAGTTTGAGAATGTCCTAAAAAGTTTTAATGAATACATTCCGAATTAATATTGGTATTGAATGAATATTTATGTGTAATTTCCTTTGACAAAGGTTCCATTCACATTTTTTTAGATTTACTTCTAAATAAATTACCTACTGT
Organism: Bombyx mandarina; assembly: GCF_030267445.1. Lineage (NCBI taxonomy): Eukaryota > Metazoa > Arthropoda > Insecta > Lepidoptera > Bombycidae > Bombyx > Bombyx mandarina. The sequence goes on along the minus strand of NC_143212.1, from coordinate 8,537,073 downwards.
GTAATCAGTGATCATAGCCTTTTTTTTTGGTACAATTTTTCTTATTAGGAAAGGCAAGGGGATCTGAGCCCATACAACCTTGTGTGTTCTATTTATCATAAACTATACACTTAATAATTTAAAAACTGATAATAAATACGTTCTTTTTTAAGGGATTTTATGACCTGGTAACTATAAGACCTTTAGGTCAAGTCTTATTTGAATTTTTAATCTTATTTTTGACTCCAGGAAAAAAAGCGCGGGAAACTTCGAATGTGCTGGTCGTTTATCTATAATTAAAATTAATTTTTGATGTTAATTGGATCAGTTGGGTAATATAGTATTAATATTTTAGTATATTTGTATCTATTTAATCCACATTTTATTATTTTCTTCGTTTGATTTGGTAAGTTATTCTTATAATTTCTTAGATTGTATTAATGTTTGATCTGGACGACCCTGGGGGCTACGGCCCCCAGGTGTCGAATGAAATTACTATTGATTTTAATTCTGGAATAGATACTGAGGGATCCGTACTAGATTCCGATTGCTCTAACCAAACTAGAACTAACTCCAAAAGAAAAAGATCACATGCTAGTAAGATCTGCAAGCATTGCAACAAGAAAAAAAGAAAACATCTTAAATCTGCTATTGATAGTTGTGAATCAGACTGTAGATGTGATTTAGCCCCTCCTGCAACCATTGATACCCCAATGCAGCCAAATTCTCAATCGATAATTAATGCAAATTCAGCGTCTCAATCTTCTACTGACAACAAAAAGCGGACACAGCAGTCTATAGGTAGAATTCTTTACCAGTCGTCAGATGCCTCGCCTTTTATAGTCCATGTTCAAAAAATACAACAAAATCCAAACGATAACTCCTCTATCCACCCAATTTCATTTGGGCAGTTTTTAAAAAAAAATTCATTTAAAAATATTGTAAATGGTAGCCTGAAGCGCATTGGTCGAAACAGAATTTTACTTGCGTTTAGCCATTTTGAAGATGCTAATGCCTTCCTACATCATCCTGCAGTAATTAAGAACAATTTTAAAACTTTCATTCCGACTAATAATGTAACACGTATGGGTGTAGTAAGAGGAATTCCAACGGACTGGACAGAAGAAGAGATTTTAAAAAATATAAATGTTCCATTTGGATGTGGACCTATTCTTAAAGTAAGAAGATTAAATAAAAAACAAATTAATAATGGTAACACTAATTTTATTCCAATTGAAACAGTAGTGCTCACCTTCGATGGCCAAGTCTTACCAAAACGTGTATATTTATGTTATAATTCTTTACCTGTTGATCTGTACATATACCCAACTATTCAGTGTTTTCAATGCTGTCGATATGGTCACATTAAATCACAATGTAGGTCTTCTCCCCGTTGTTTTAAATGTGGTAATGGCCACTCAGGGGACAGTTGTAATATTGAAGAGGAAAATGTCATATGTTGCCTTTGTTCTGGATCACATTTCGCCACTAGCCGCAAATGCCCTGAATTTTTTAGACAAAAATCCATCAAAGAATCTATGGCCAAAAGTTGTCTATCATATGCAGAAGCCCTGAAATTACATCCTCCTGTTGGTAGATCATATTCAGATGTTCTGTCCACTCCAATATCTCCTCCTATATCACATATTAAAGTTTCAAATCCAAAGTCTGAAAATGTCAATAAATCTTACAAAAAAACAGTTTTTCTCAAACCTAAAACACCAGTGCAGCTTAGTAAAGGTTTTGACAAAATAGCTCATGCAAAATTAACCAATGAATATGATATTCCACTACCAACAGTTGGAACAGGATATGATCACCACTCACTTCAAAACTTGTCAACTCGTGATTTAATTCTCACTCTTATGAATTTTCTTCTTCAATCTTCACAAGTAATTTCTGAACATTCTTTACCGTCCAACACTGCCACTCTTCTTACAGATAAATCTGTAACTAACAACAATAATGGATCAGTCACAAATAATTCAGTGGAACTGTCGCAGCATTAGCTCTAAGAAATGTGACATTATCTATTTAGCAAATAAATATCAACCTTTTTTAATTTCTTTACAAGAAACTTGGCTACGTCCAGGTTTTAATTTTAGAATTCCCAAATACTCTTGTATTCGTGAAGATAGGTCAGATGGATATGGAGGTGTAGCACTTCTCATTAAAAATAATATTAGTTTTTCTCAGTTTACTATTCCAAATCATAGTTCTGATTTTTCTATTATTGCCATTACCATTAACAACATATGTTACGTTTCCCTATATATTCCACACCCCACTTCTAGTGTGTATAATGAAATAGAATCAATTTTTTCTATATTTCCCAATCCGATCTTAATCATGGGAGATTTCAATGCTCAACATGTAGCATGGGGCAGCTCCATTAGTAATCATTATGGCTCTCGACTGTTGGATATGGTCGATAAGTATAAATGGTGTATTTTAAATACTGGTAAGGCAACTCGTCGCACACAACCCCATGAAGAAATCAGTGCCCCTGATCTTTCAATCTGTACCCCTAATCTAGCTTCTATCGTTTCCTGGAATACTTTATCTTCTAGTTATGGTAGCGATCATTTTCCAATAGTGATAAATTTTCCTATAGCAACATCGTCCCGTACTAAATGTCGCTCCCCGAGAATGAAATTTAAACTTGAAAATGCTAATTGGTTTTCGTTTAAAGAAGAAGTTGAAAAGGTTATTCCTAACCTCCCGATAATCACGAAAAACAACCATGAAGTTTGCGCAGAAGCATTTGCTTTGTCTTTGATACAAGCCGCAGAAAAGGTGTTCCCAGTAAAAAAACACAATCATAATAAAATGATACCATCTCCGCCTTGGTGGGATAATGAGTGTTCATTAGCTATTAAAAAAAGAAAGCTAACAGAAAAAATTTATAAAGAAAATTCTACTTCTGAAAACTTTGATTTATTATCTCGTGTAATGACTGAAACAAAAAAGCTTCTTAAAGTAAAGAAATGGGAAGGGTGGAAGACCTTTTGTGCGTCTCTATCTCCTGACGTATCACCCTCTGTAGTTTGGCAAAATATTCGCCGGTTTCGATCAGCTTTTAAGGAACCTGGTGCAACTTTTCTTCCTAATGATATAGCAGACAACTTCTTAGATAATATTGCCCCTCCGCTAGTATCGAATTTCTTTATCTCTCATACTCTTTCCCCAGTAATTAATACCAACAGCTTAACTAGTCTTGATTCTCCTTTTAGCCTTTCAGAGCTGAAAGGAGTTTTAGCATACGTTAAAGATTCTGCCCCTGGCACTGATGGTATACCCTATTCGTTTTTCTCTCACTTAAGTGATTCTAGCCTTCTTTACTTTTTAAGTTTGATAAATTCCATTATGATTTCTGGCAATATCCCCACTTCGTGGAAATTACAAGAAGTAATCTCTATTTTAAAACCGAATAAGCCTCCTTCTGATGCGAACTCGTATAGACCAATAGCCCTCGCATCTGTTCTGGCAAAATTAACAGAACATCTAATAAAAAATCGGTTAGAATGGTTTCTTGAATCTAATGATATTCTTGCTCCGAACCAATACGGCTTTAGGAAAGGTCGGAGCACTATGGATAATCTTGGAATATTTACAACTGATATTAGATTATCCTTTAGTAATAATGAATCAACACTTGCAGCATTTTTAGATATACATGCTGCTTACGATAACGTCGATCTTCACATATTAAAGCTAAAACTCCTTAAGCTCAATGTTCCCTTTTTGATTACTAATTTTATTATTAATTACTTGTCTGGTAGAGTAATAACTATGGATACGGGCGATTCAAACCATAAATCTAGAACTTTATGGAAGGGCTTACCCCAGGGATGTGTTATTAGCCCTACTTTGTATAACATTTACACACATGACCTAGATAAAGCAATTCAAATACCTAATGGTGATTCTAATAACGTGTCTATATTACAATATGCAGATGATCTAGTTTTATACGTTTCAGGGCGATCTGTTTTAGAATTAAGTGACTTTTTAAGTCGAGCACTGTCCAAACTTAAATTTTGGCTTGACTCCAACGCTCTTAATCTTTCTGTTTCAAAAAGTTGCATTGTGTTATTTTCTAGAATGCGGCTTCCTCCTCCTGTTTCCGTATATTTTGATAATGAACTTATTCCATCTCAAAATGAAATAAAATTTTTAGGAGTTATTCTAGACGCCAAATTATCAGGTTTATCACATTGTTATTACGTTATAGCTAGATGCGAACGAGTTTTGAATATTATGAGATGTTTAACTGGAGTCTGGTGGGGTGGACATCCATATAATCTAAAGCTCCTATACAACGCTCTCATACGAAGTATTTTAGATTATGGTACTTACTTTCTTGAACCATGTAATGCAGTCGGACTAAATAAGCTTGATGGCATACAATCAAAAGCTCTCCGTTTAATAACCGGTGCAATGAAATCTAGTCCTATCAATGCTTTACAAGTTGAGTGTGTTGACCCTCCTCTGCGACTCCGTCGTCAATATCTTTGTGACAAGTTTCTGTTCCGTGCTCTACAATTTACCAAGCATCCCCTTCACACCAAATTATCTACTTTATCACATTTAGTTTCATCTTCCCCCTACTGGAGGCACAAGTCTCTACCTTGTTTAGTCGTGAGTTTTCGTAAATTTTCCTCTTTGCTTGCCCCCACTCACATGTCTCATCGTCTCTCTATTTTTTCTGCTGAATATGAAGCATTAACTCTTGTTCCTAAAATTCATTTTACCTTAGATATATCTCGATCCATTTTTTCTGCCAATATCGATTTTAATATCATCTTAGATAGAGAGTGGTCAGATCGACATTACATTTATAGCGATGCATCTAAAAATTCTTCCTCTGGTCTCGTTGGTGTTGGAGTTTATCATCAACAATCAAAAATTGTCCAAAAAATTAAACTTCCACCAGAAAGCTCTGTTTTTACTGGGGAATGCTACGGATTATTTAAAGCTATAGAATATGTTAATTTGATGAAATTACATAAATCTGTTATTTTTTCTGATTCCAAAAGTGCGCTTCAGGCACTCCAGAAATTTCCTTTCAAATCTTGCGCCAATTACCCTGTTATTGTAGATTGTAGAAAATTACTGTGGGAATGTAATTTAAAAGGTTTCGATGTAATTTTTGCCTGGATTCCTAGTCACGTGGGTATTTCTGGCAATGAATTTGCTGATAAACTTGCCAATGATGCTGTGGATTGTGGAGATATTTATCCATACAAAATCTTCATAAATGATCTTTTGTGTCTTCCGAATTCAGACCTGCGCGAATCTTGGGGACAAACATGGGCTATTTCTAGTCAATATAAAGGAAAGAATTATGCCCAAATACAATCTGTCATTCCTACCAAGCCTTTGTTTTACAATTTTAGATTTAGTAAGATCACGACTACTATCATAATCCGGATGAGACTGGGTCATGCTTGCACTCCATCTCATTTGACTAGATTGGGTATAGTCAATAACAATATGTGTGATTGCGGCGCTGATGTTGGCAATTTAAATCATATTTTTTTTGCGTGCTCCTTAAATGACTGTTCCTCATTTATTGATTTATTAACATCCCTTGGTATTCCACTCCCGACTTCTATTAATACTTTGCTGTGTACTATGAACTATGATATTTATTTATGTATTTCAAATTTTATCCTGAAACATAATATCAAATTGTAATTATGTATATAAATACCTACCTGATCCATTCTTTTTAATTATCCGTTTTTTCCTTTTTCTCCTGTTTCCCTACCTTTACCCTTGTATGTGGCTAAATGCACAAACAGTGCAAGCTAAAAAAGAAAAAAAAAAAAAAAACTTATTTTTATAAAAAATTATAATATGGAGTGAAATGAAATGAAGATGATTAATTTGAGATATTGATCAACTGGGATGAAATTAAATGAAATGAGATGAGATGATATGGGATGGAATATAATCTCAGTAAAATGGTGGTCATTTACTAAATCTTTTTCAATTGACTTTTTGGAGGATCCCAAGAAGTTGCGTCCAGCGGCTTTGTTTGATTTTCCCACATTTGTGCACTTTCACAAATATTAAACAGTTAATAAACTTCCGTTATTACACATTTAAACCTGGAGAAACACTAAATAGACAAAATAAAACAATTCACAAAACTTCTGTCCCCGCGTTCCCGCCAAAAAGTCTGTTTCGATATCATTTTACTTCGCTTGTGTAGGTAATACACAACATTTAATCTTTGTTTTAAGGCATGCGCTTGAATTCCAAATATTAAGTGTGTTATCTAGGGCTTGAATTAAATTCTGAATATGAGACTTTCTTGGCCTAAAAGATAAGCCGTTTGGCGCATACGTGTTAAGCAACGCACCGGTGTTCGAATCTCAGGCGGGTACCAATTTTTCTAATGAAATACGTGCTCAACCATTGTTCACGATTGACTTCGACGGTGAAGCAATAACATCGTGTAATAAAAATTAAGCCCGCAAAATTATAATTTGCGTAATCACTGGTGGTAGGACCTCTTGGGAGTCCGCACGGGTAGGTACCACCATCCTGCCTATTTCTGCTGCATTAATGCGTTTCGGTTTGAAGGGTAGGGCAGCTGTTGTAAGTATACTTGAGACCTTAGAACTTATATCTCAAGGTGGGTGGCGCATTTACTCACCGACTGATGGCAGCCGCCGGCTCGCTGAGTCGGCTGTTGCCGAACGTCGGGGGTCCCGACATGGTGGTGCGCCGCCTCTACACGGGGGTAGTGCGGTCAATGGCACTGTACGGGGCTCCCATATGGTGCCACGCCCTGACCCGTGACAACGTCGCAGCGTTGCGACGTCCGCAGCGCGCGATTGCGGTCAGGGCGGTTCGTGGGTACCGCACCGTCTCGTTCGAGGCGGCGTGCGTGCTCGCCGGGACGCCTCCCTGGGACCTGGAAGCGGAGGCGCTCGCTGCGGATTACGCGTGGCGATGTGATCTCCGCTCCAGGGGGGAGCCGCGTCCCGGCGCGGCGGAAGTTCGAGCGCGGAAGCTTCAATCTCGGCGTGCCGTGCTCGAGGCGTGGTCTCGCCGCCTGGCGGACCCCGCCTACGGGCGTCGGACCGTCGAGGCGATCCGCCCGGTCCTCTCGGACTGGGTGAATCGCGACCGAGGACGTCTCACCTTTCGAGCGACGCAGGTGCTCACGGGACAAGGCTGTTTCGGTCGCTACCTGCACCTCGTCGCCCGGAGGGAGCCGACGCCGAAGTGCCACCATTGCAGTGGCTGCAACGAGGACACGGCGGAGCACACGCTCGCGTACTGCCCCGCTTTCGCGGAGCAGCGCCGCGTCCTCGTTGCAAAAATAGGACCGGACTTGTCGCTTCCGACCGTCGTGGCTGCGATGCTCGGCAGCGATGAGTCCTTGCAGGCGATGCTCGACTTCTGCGAGTCCACCATCTCGCAGAAGGAGGCGGCGGAACGGGAGAGGAACAACTCTTCCTCCCTCTCGGCGCCGTGCCGCCGCCGTCGAGCCAGGGGTCGGAGGAGGGCGTTTGTCCAGCTCCGACCCTTATGAGGAGGCAGTCTCCTCCCGGTGATGGTCCCGGGGCGACCTAAGGGGGTTGAGACTGCGCCGCACGCTACCGTCACTCTAGCGCGCTGGCACCAGGAGGACGGGACGACGCGTCGGCGGCTGCGGACTGCGAAGCGGTCCGCATTTTCGTCGTCGCTGTCGTCGCCGAACATACTGTGGAAGAGCAACCCGGTCGGCGGTGTATCGCGTTCTGACCCGGCAGGCTGGTTCTGGCCCAGCGGGGTATCCCGGAACACCAGCGGCATCGCCCGGGCGGCCTGGTAGGGCCGCCGTACCGCGGAGACTGACGTCGTTGGTCGTCGACTATCGCCTCGACGACCCGTCGGTCGGGCGTCCTCGGGGTGGCGCCGCGTGTCTGGTTGTAGTGTTGACCGCGGGAACCCTCCTACTCTGACCCCAGACGGAGATCGGACGCCGGGTGTAAGAGTGTAGGGGAGTCGTTTAGTGGGTGGGCCCTAAATTCCTTGGGCCCGCGGTCTGCTCTCAACACCTGCAGATCGTTGAGTCTCACATACCCCGCGCGCCCCCTAGGCGCGGGAACCTCGTAGGAGGTTCGGCCATCGGCCCGAAAAAAAAAAAAAAAAACAGGGTGGCGCATTTACGTTGTAGATGTCTATCGGCTCCTGTAACCACTTAACACCTGTGGGCTGTCAGCTCGTCCACCCATCTAAACAATAAATTAAAAAAATCATAGCACAACAATATCGCACGCAATTGTTATGGACACATTCACACTGTACTGTACTTTAAATTATTGGCCAAGTATAGGCTGCTACACTATATGGCACCATAGTATAGCGTAGTCTGAAAGCAGCTTAAAAGTGCACAAATGTGGGAAAATGAAATAAAGCCGCTGAACGTAACTTCTCGGGATCTTCCAAAAAGTCCATTGAAAAAGTTTCAGTAAATGACCATTTTACTGAGATTATATTTCATCCCATATCATCTCATCTCACTCATTTCATTTAATTTCATGCCATGTTTCAAATTAATCAACTTCATTTCACTTCATAAAATCATTTTTCATAAAAACAGATATATATATAAAAAATATGTGTGTGTGCAAGTCACACACGGCAGAACTGAAACTTATACAAATTTTAAAATATAAAAATAATCGCAAGGGTCAACCACTCCGCAGTACAACGGAGCAACCGCAACCCGGGAGAGCCGCCGCATGGTCACGGTATCCCGACGCTAATTAAGTATGTTTTAACAAGAATTTTACGACGAGAACGTCTATCAACTGTGTAACATCTCGTCACCGCGATTCAGGAATTGTTGTGCAGTGCCATCTGTTGATAACAAACTAAATAGAAATAAAATAAACATGTCGCGTAACGAAAGAAATTAAGATGGCGCGTAGCCGAAAAACGTTACATACGTTTTTTCCTCCCTACGTCGTTAAAGAAGTTTCACTTCAAAAACTTGGCTGTATGGTACGATACACTTGCCTTTCCAGTTGGAAAAATAAAACTACTACTATTACTGTATTCTGTACCTACCGTAAGAACTTTTTGGCGGGAACGCGAGGTGTCAAGTTGTGCGATTTGTTTTATTTTGTCTATTTAATGTTTCTTCAGGTTTAAATGTGTAATAGCGGTGGTTTATTAACTGCTTAGTATCTGTGAAAGTGCACAAATGTGGGAAAATGAAACAAATGGAATAATTGAAACAAACAAAACAAAAAAATGACCACTATTTTACTGAGATTACATTTCATACCATATCATCTAATCTCATTTCATTTAATTTCATCCCAGTTGATTAATGTCTCAAATTAATCATCTTTATTTCATCTCATTTCATTTCACTCCATATTACCATCATTCTTCATAAAAATAAGAATATATAAATTAAAATAAGACATGACTTAAAGGTCTCAAAAACCAGGTCATAAAATCCCTTAAAAAAAATATGACATGATAAGAAACGCTTTTGGCTCGATTAAATTAAGTGTATAATCTATGCTTTTGGCGAATGTGATACTTATTGTATGCTTATTGTACCTACGCATAGATTATACACTTAATATATTTGAGATAGATGCGCAACTCTCATTTTTATTTTTGCTTTAGTTAGAGCCCGGGACAGTAGGCGTCGCTGCTGTCGATTATTAGTCTCCCTACCCCCCACCAGGTGGCTTTTTTAGTAATTTTAATATTTTTTATAATTAACTCTCTTTATGAAAAAATCTTATCGTTTAGAATCGCTGAAATTCCCGGTAGTACTTATGAAATATTAAAGAACGTTTGATTGTGTTCAGCATTCTAATCGATAAGACCTTTTCATACAGAGAGAAAACAGTTTTTTTAAATAAAAAGCTGTAATTCTCTGTAAGCTATTTAATTTCCCTATATTACAAACAATTTACTGTTAAAAGATAGTATGAACGTACAATTGTATAAAATTTCGAATAACAATAACTCCTCTAGATTAATCCTACTAGAGTACTTAATTAACATTAAGTCTAGATAATCAAATCATTCAATGTCACTTAAGTCATTTGTGCGAAATATAAACATGTCAGCTTTCCATTACAAACATAGTAGACAATTTGAATTAAATTTAATAAATTTGTTTCTTAACTATAGCAGTTCTTGCTTAAAGTTGATCGTGACAGATCATGACCTTGTATGAAAATATTACATCTATAAACACTACCTATGCTTCGTCATACAATAATTGTCATTTATACTAGCATTGTAGAGATAATACACACACTAAAGTGAATACTAAATTATTCTTAGCATTCTTATAAACATTTAGAAATTTAAGAAACGATTAACCCACAATCATGTTCATAACATGTGACATTTTGTTCTGCACAAACGTTTTATTACATGATTTGAAAAACAAAAAATGTTTAAAAAATGTAATGATGATTTAAAGTACTCTTAAATATTGATAGTTTGTACTTAATGACGCTTATAGTAATCTTAGACATGATTACATTAGTTATACTTTTATTCCCTATCTAAATTATTTCTATTCTGACGTTTCTGATGCTTTAGCTTTGGTAATACTAGATGAAACAAACAGCAGATTGAAAGAAAATCATCTTAAAGTTAATTACATTCATTACAAACCATTAGTTTACATTTTGTTACAAAAGAAACTGGTGTTCGTTACATGCAAATGAATTATAAACATACACATGCAAACATAAAATGTAAATTTATCTTTTAATCCAAATTAAATGTACACTAATATTACATCTAAATAATAGAAAGGGTTTCGAAAATTTTTATTGCACTCAACAGCAGACGAGCACGCAACCCGGCCCATGATAAGTGGTCACCAGTGCTTATAAACTTCAGCAGTGCCATAGGGGTTGCTGTCTATCACTTAAGTTTTAATAAATTATTAATATACTCAGTCACAAGCATATTGATTTCACATAATGAAAATGTAAGAAACATAATCATGTTTGGGCATTTTCATTTATATCTGCTCATACAGAAAACACAACTTAGCAAATATATTCCACAGTTAATCTAAATAATTGCAAATAATGCTTTTAAAGACCGTTGACTTTTGATCATTAATTAAAATCATCTTCTCGTAGAATTTACAAAAGGTTATTTACAAAAATTTATATCAGTATTTTCATATATTACTAACTTACTAATTACAACTATTCAAACGTAATACTATAACTATAAGAACTAAACAACCTATTTTAAAACAAAATTGGCATCAATTTAGTTCTTATGAACTATTTCAATTATTAATTTATCAATTATAAACATATTTAAAAAAAATTAAGATCCCTTGAGAGTTCACGTTCCTTGCTGAATCAGTTTCTCTTCTGAAACGGAGAAACAAAGTATCTTATGTAACAAATATTGAAAAAATACGACCATGAAAAATTTAGTGTTAATGTAATCTTACTTACAAATTAATATATTACATAACACGTTCTGGTTCAAATATAGTGCATCAATCTTTTCATGTTTCAGACATTTTAGTGCTCCTTATAATTTTTCCATAAAATTTTGTCATTATCAAACCTTTGTCTACAAAAATAAAAACATTATTTTATATTGGGTAGAAGGATGAACGTGGTCACAGGCCACTTGGTGTAACTTAGTTATCAAACACCAGGAAACAAAACGTGAATGCCATCATCTAACTTTGGATGTGAGATCAATTGTGCTGTATTTTATTTAAACAGGAAAGCATGACTGATTGATCATTCCAAAAAACTAGTTCGGGCCCACTTGACAATAAGCATACAATACGCTGAGTTGCAAAACATAAATACTTCCACCCACTCGAGACAATTTTATTATCTGAGGTGTGTGTGTGATAGTACGAGACTTAATACAGACTGTTTTGATCAAAACTTAACATATATGATAGCTAGGCAGCAGAAATAGGAAGGACCATTAGTTGGTGCTAATTCATTTAATTATATTATGAATAATAATTCTGTTAGCAAATAATATACCGGGAAAATAGTGTAAACTCACCGTTATCAAGGCATCTGAAATAGCATTTCATTTTCGATATTCGAGGCATGCTGATTTTTAATAATAAACATTCTGTAAGAAATGAAAATAGTTACACAGGCTTACAAAACGCTAACGAAGAAAAAAGTATTGGAGCCAAGTTATGTCTAAAGAGAATTCAAAACAGAGTTTCTCAATGTCTAATCGTCTAATATTCTCATAAAGCTAAAAGTTGCTCTAAATTAATACTACAACGTAAAATAACTCACACCAAGACCAAAAAAAAACGATTTAAAAAATTAAATCGTTACGACATTTTGAAAACTTTTTTTTTTTTTTAGATTGTTTTACGGCCCTGGAATTTTGAAAACTTCAAAGCAGTGTTTCCACTTACGTTTTTTTTAACACATTTTACCCTAGTTTCTTTTGAATTTACCCTAAAATTTCCTAGACAACTTTCATAAATCCTTTATATAGAAAGCGTAAATAAAATACAGAAAATAAACCACAGCATATTATTTAATGTAGGTATATATAATATAAACGCCCCCAGAAGATCATAGATCTATAGGATTAGAATTTTCAAGGAAGTCGACGCATTGCTTTTATATTCTTTTGCTGCACAACCTAACACTGTTCGGTTCTAAAATTGAGCAATTGTTTGCTGGCAAAGTTGGGAACTTTCTATGAAGCAAGCCGTTCAGGGTTTCATTAGAAAGCCTGTTTCTTTTGTCAGTTTTTAAATTTGAGAACACTGAATAATCTTTCCACCTCAGTCTTTGAAGAAGGAACTGCTAGCAAAAGTGAAATGACAATTACAAGGTTTTCGTAAATGAAATTACTATGATAATCTTTCATGGTACATGAAGTACCTGTATATTACAATACAAGTAAGTTCTGGTGACATCAACGAAAATAGGTAAATAAAAATTTGGCGGATTATACTTATTGGGATTCTGGGGAATCCCTAAGAAAAAGCAGTGGCTTAATCTATGATTTACTTTACTAGAGGGTTACTGTTGAATCAAACCTTTATAGTTTTTATACACAACTCTGTTTTATTCTTTTACTTGTCAACTCGACTTAATGTCATTCTCTCTCCATAAAATAAAATGTTCATTGTTTTACTTTAATTATCGTTTATTTTAAAATTCACAACAGTTACTAGTATAGGCTTTGCTTTTTACCCCGAAATATCCTAAATCCTGGTATTTTTTAAATTGTCTTTATCATCCAAAATATCAGCTATTTTTCCCTAAAAAAGGGAGAATTCCCTAAAAATGGAAGCACTGCTTCAAAGTACGCTACATTTTTTATTGAGTCAGAACTCATATCTGCCATCTAGTGAGTTTATTAGATCATTAATGCCTAAAAGTTACAAAAATGACGTCGCCACAGGAGTAAGATGACGCTAGTTGTATGTTATTTTCCTTTGTATGGGAGTTGCACCCCCCTTACCTACGCTTTAACTTTAAAAACACACACCTAAATAATAAATATTTAATCACCTCGAGTATGGATATGGAAATGGCAAAGATTTATACTAATGTGCCAAAAAGTGCTTTTCAGTTATATATTAAGTTGTACTGCAATAGAAGGGCTCAAGATGGTATACCGGTAAGAAATAAAACATTCATTTTGGTACTAAGATTTGATGTAATGTTTATATTAGCATGTAATAACACTGTTTGTTCTACACACTTGGACTGTGGGAGATGTGCAGAACAACTGCTCTGACTCGGTGGATGTAGCACTAACATATATTGCTGTATTCGGTATATATTGAAGCGTCGGCGCTCGAACTTCCGCCACGCCGGGACGCGGCTAAGACCCCATGTCTTAAGGGCTTAAACCAATAAGCACTACTTGTTCCTAACTTCATGGCCCATGTACCCTCTTCATACATATCTACAATAAATTTTTTGGTACTGATAATAGATTTAATTGTAGAAATCCATTGCCATGACTGAAGCAATCCAAACTTGGGTATCACTCAAAGAAACAGAGAAGTACCAATTTTTGAATAAATATAATGAATGTAAAGAAAGAAATATAAAAAAATTAGGGGAATGCATTAAACAAGCTGAAGTTTTTGTAAAAAAAAGACATCGGAAAAGGTACAATAAATTTTCATCAATGATTTTAGTTGACTGACATAAAATTTTGTGCAGTTTGCATTAATAATTTGGCATAACATGGTTTTTGAATACTTGATAAGGCATTGCTATGTAAAATAATCCTGCTATTCTTTCATAAGGATTTTGTATTCAAGCTACAGTAGGTAGGAGGCAATTATATCAATTATTATGAGTATTTTTCTTATAAAGGGTTAACACCCATATACTAAACACATTACATTGCATTTGCAAAGAAATATGTGTGGTCTGAGACACACATCAGATATGAAATTTCTTATTATAAAAAGTTTCATTTAATATTTCATGGCGGTGCAAAATCATTAACAATACATCTGCCTAATAAATACGCTGCTAAAAAAATAACCACAAGATAATGTTTTTTTAGCAATCTTATTTACTAAATACAGACGAGCCTGTTAATTTCTCAAAAAATTATTACGAATCAGAGCTTTCATGCAAATGAAACTTAATTAAATCTAAATTATTCAACTTATTGCCATTTAAAAAATTGTGAACTTATGAACTTTTCTATTCACAGTAAAAGTTGTTATTATTTAATTGTTATTTATTATTCAGGTCACCGGATATCACAAACAATGAATCAAGTGTATCAAATATTCTAGAAACAAGTAATATTGAAGAAATCCATTTGAAATCTGCAGAAACACCGAAAGAAGTACAAATAGGTGACGTGGAAGAGGACAATAACCTGCAACTAGAGAGTATTATGCATGATGAGTAAATGTTAAATTAATCCACAAATAATCAAATAAACTGAGTAAAGATTTTATGAAAATGTGACTGCTCTGACCTTCTGTGTATATGTATATCATTAGAAAAATTGGTTTCTGCCTGTAGGATTTCAAGACTAAAATAGCTTTTGATCTGAGCACACTATCTTATTATTATCCTAGACTTCTAATGATTTAATATTTTTGCATACAAAGAGTTCATTGATATTATTCATTAACTGTATGAAGTGCTAATTACAGCTTAAAAAATAAATTATTCTCACCCGATTTAGGATAGAGGAGTTACTTACAAAAACGAATGAGGAAAACCAAGAATTTTTAGAAGAATCTTCTTTAATGCCAAATCCAGAACCAATGCCGCCCACCATTAAGTAAGGGTTTTTAATTGTTATCTCATACCTAATTATTAAAAGTATGGCTTTAAAGCAGTGATTGGTAAAATTATTAATATCTCTCTTCAATTTGTATCAGCCTTTTTGGTTTTGCCTTCGTCACAAAACTCAACTTCATTTACATCTGTATTGAATCATATACATGCAATTTTGGTCTGTTTGTTGTCAGAAAGCATCAGACCATTGTACTGTGTTTTGTCTCTACTGTGGGTGTAATCTAAGTCTATAATTCACAGTTCTCATAAGTAACTAACTCAATATCAGTCCATCTGATAGAATACAAAAATATTCTTAAATACAAGATTAAATTTGTACGAAAAAGGAACATGTACCACATAATTATTAGTTATTGTATGCATTCATACGGTAAATAATAACTATTAAGTGTCATCGAATTACTTATAAAATAAAAGTTGTTAATTTTAAAACTGCCTAAAAATTACAGAATAAAAATTGTTATGTAATTTTAAAACTCTGCCTAAAATGTACCGTGCCTAAAATGTACCGTCCGTACCGTACCGTATTTTAGCAAAACAATAACACGAATGCCATAAGACGCAAAAAGGCATTTTGGCAATATAAGCGATCGCGCAAAATGTTTAGGTACCTACTCAATATCATAAATATTTTCCTACTAAAATGAAAGGACAATGTTATCCTGAAATTTTTTCTCTTCTGCATACATACGGTACGTAGCGATTTAAAAGTTCTAGGGTTGTCACGTTTGAGTATACAGTCTTTCAGAATAGGTGATAGGTGAGTAACAAAATCAATTTTTAAAGTGCAGTTATTTACTAAAGACTTCAGTCAATTAAAATCAAAGACTAATTTTTATAACAGAAGACGTAAAATCTGATAATTAGATTTAAAATTTGTACGTCCTGGGCCTAAATTCACGTCTCGATCTTTGTCGAATACGCGATTTATGTTTGTTTTTCTGAAATACAAAATGGCGAATTATTATTAGTATTATAGAATAAAATAATTATTCGATATTCAAGTTGGGTACATAGCCCAAAGGAAGCAGTGAGCAGGGCGCATTGCTCGGAAGACGTAACGTAGGTAGGCCTCCTACACGATGGACTGAGAATCTAATAAGATTCTCGGGGGTCTACTGGATGCAAGCAGCACAGGACCGATCATTTTGGCGAGACTTTAAGGAGGCTTATGTCCAGCAGTGGACGTCTGCGGGCTGAAAGATACATAAGGATACATAAAATCTCAACAGTAGTAATAGTGTTCTCAATTCTCAACAAACACAATAGACATATGTACATGAATCCTGAAAACATTACCGCCAATTGCACTTTTTGGTGTACAATAAATAATATTCTGTCTCTCTCTCGTGTCCTGTGATATCACATATCACAATATTTGATTTTCTACCAATGTTATAAACGCTGTCGTAAGTTTGGTACTTTTTACTATATTAGTAGATTTCCTTAGAAAGTGTGTTTTGGGCAAAGATTCCCCTCATGGCAAAGTTGGCGTATTTAACGGTACATAAATGTTTCCTTACATAAGAATCCATCTATTTATCGAAGAATCACAATGTCGGATTTTCTTTTCTTATGAATGCGGATTTTTTTTGACCATTATTTCAAGAAACCTTGTCCTAAACATGGTCTATAATTATCCATTATAAATAAATTAATATGATATGATGAATAAATCACGATTATTAAAAAAGAAAACATTTTCAGCTGTCTCTGATTGATATGCAATTCTGTATTTCAATTTCAAGCTTAGAGATTTCCAGTTCTTCACGTCCATTCTTGAAAGAGCTGGAATGTTTTATAAAAATCATTGATTTAAAGTGGACGCAGTGAGACATCTTTAAAACTATTATAATTTAATCTCGCGTTAATTAAACCCATTTTATCTTATTTAGAATGGTACCATCCAGTTTTCGTGGTCATGGAGGAGTAACATGTAATTCATCGCCATTTGTATATGCTGACTGTAATGTTTGGGTTCTTTTATAAATGACAAACGTTACGATCGGGCTTACATTTTTATTTTGTTAATCACAATCATTCAGGTTTTACTTGCTTTTTTTTTTTTTTTTATGATTGAAGGATTACTGGTGGCCCGGAGGCCTTTCCAGTTTCACCAGGACAGGTGGGCGAGCAAAGGCTCAGCCAGGAGGGGGTTTTTACTTGCGTGTAACATGCACGTCGTAGACAATGTGGCGGGGCAGTCATAGAGTATGTTTCGTAGAGTGGTCAGCAAAGATTAATGTTATGAGAATCGACATTAGGTCGCATATACGTTACATCTTCCCTTCTTTAGAGAAGACGATTTGATTACATTGATTGTGCTGAGGTGCTTCTAAAGCGCTGCTTTTGCAATTAATCCTTGGTGATATAGTTGTTTGTTCTTGAGATGTAGTAGCTGCTGCAGGTAGCTCCGGTTGTTTGTCCGATTGGGCATGTGGTAAGTCGTCAGGATATACTGTTTCCGGAACCGCTTCTTTGCTGCCAATTGATAGGTCTGATAGTGTATTGTGTATGTGTCCAATGTTTCTTCTGAATATTTGTCCTTTGTCAGTTTTAATGATAATGGATCTCGGGTGATTATTAGGTTTTTCTATCACTCTCGCTCCTTCCCATTGACGATGACCGACTTTGTGTCTGATTCTGTCGTCGAGTTCATAATTGGTTGGCTCCTTACGTTGCTTGTTGCTATGGTTGGCTTGTTTGTTTCGTAGGTACTTTAGTTCAGATGTGACCCCTTGAACTATCTTTGGTTTAAGATTATTTTCACTTGTAGGTATTAATGATCGTGTTATTCTACTGTAGAGGCGTTGATTAGGAGACCCTAGATTGTTTGTTCTTGGTGTATTTCTCCAATTTAATAGAGCAAGTTGGATATCCGATTTATCAATACTGCATTTCCTTAGTAGGTTTTTTGCAGTTTGGACAGCTCTTTCGGCTAAGCCATTGCCTTGGGGGTGGTGAGGACTGGATGTTGAGTGCGTGAAACGCCATTCTTTCTGGAAATTTTTGAATTCTCTGGACATGTACTGTGGACCGTTGTCTGATTCAAGTACTTCAGGTATTCCATGTGTAGAGAACCACTGTTTTAAGTGATTAATCACTTCAGTTGACGATGAGCTCTTAAGTGACTGAAAGTCTAAGTATCCTGAATAGCTGTCACAGATTACAATATACTGTTTTCCTTTTAGTTCAAATAAATCAGATGCCACAATCTGCCATGGGAGAGATGGGATTCTTTTGACTGCTACGGTATAGTTGGTATTGTCCTTTTGTGTTTTTTCACATGCTGAGCAGCTTCTAACCAGTTTCACAATGTCTTCATATTGTCCTCTCCAATAGAGTAATTGGTGTGCTCTTTTCAAGCAACTCTGAATTCCAAGGTGACCTTGGTGTATGTATTTTAGCATCTGAGGTATTTGTGTTTTGGGCACTACAATTTTGTGACCTTTGAAAATTAGACCTTTGAAGTATGTTAGTTCTTCTTTGAAATTGAAGTAGTGATGCAGTTCTGCAGGGAGTTGATCAGCCTTTTCTGGGAACCCTTTCATTATTGTTTTTAACAAGAGTTGCAGGTGGGGGTCTTCTTTTGTTGCTTTGATCAACTCTTCTGTGTAGTCAAATGTTGTTGATAATATTATTGAGATCTTCAGGTCTTCTTCCTGATAGTCATTCAGTTTTGAAGTGTCACAATCACGACTTAAAAAGTCTGCTAGTGGTATTTCTGTGCCTTTTTTAAATGTAATTTTTGGTGAATACGGTGTTAGGTTGAGCATTATACGTTGAAGTCTAGCTGGGGCTGACTGAATGTTTTTTCTGAATATTGTCTCAAGCGGCTTGTGATCTGATTCGACTAATAACTCTTTGCCATAGACATACTCATGGAACTTTTTGCACCCAAATAGTATAGCAAGTGCTTGCTTTTCAATTTGAGGATAATTTTGTTCGGATTTAGTCAATGTTCTGGCTCCATAAGCTACTGGTTGGCCTTCCTGAAGAAGTGCTGCACCAAGATTCTTTGAGCTTGCATCCACGCTTAGTGTGACTGGTTTGTTTACATCATATAGTTTTAGCACTGGTGGATTCTGTAAGACTTTTTTAATTTTGTTGAGTGCTTCATCATGATAGAATTCCCAGTTGAAACTTGTGTCCTTGTGAAGTAGGTCTCTCAAAGGGTTTGTTAATTCTGACATGTTGGGAATGTATTTATTTAAATATGTTATCATTCCTAGTATCCTTTGCAGTTCTTTTTTGTTCTGTGGTGTTTTCATAAATTCTATGGCTTTTACTTTTTCAGGATCTGCTTCTAAACCTTTGGCTGAGACTATATGAGTCGACTATTATCAAAGCCGGCAATGTGACTTTTGGACAATTATTGGTAAATCAGAAAAACGAATTATTGACTTTGTATTCCATTGGCAGTCACAAAACTCTTCTGAACGACAACTTAGATAAATAACAGGTTAAGTATTAACATTTATTTAATGCAGGTTTTGAACCGTATTCTTTGAAGGAGATGATTATATTCAAATCAATCTGTATTGACATATCAATAATATTTTTTTGTCCAAATGCACAGATTGCCACCTTTGAATTATCAAAGGTGGCATTAAGACGACTCATATGACCCAAAAATTTTATTCTTTTGGCTTCAAAGATGCATTTGCTTTGATTGAGTTTGAAGCCAGAAATTTTCAATGTCTCTATTACTTCTTTGACCGTTTTCTGTAGCTCTTCCTTCTTTTTGGCATGAATAAAGATATCATCGATTGATACTTTAACATTTTTGAATTTGCTGAGAAGATTAGTCAAGATTTCTTGAAAAATTTCAGGGGCTGACGATAGTCCAAATGGAAGTCTTTTGAATGAATATCTTCCCCATGGTGTAGAAAATGTCAGTATCTTTTGTGTTCTTTTTGATAATTTAATTTGCCAAAATCCTTTGGTGCAGTCTAGTAGGGAAAAGTATTCTGATCCTTTGATGTCTGCTGCTATCTCTTCTATTGTTGCAAGTGGGAAATGTCTTCTTAAAATATTTTTGTTCACATCCGATGGATCGATGCATATTCTCAATTTTCCTTTTTGTCTGACTAGCACCATCGGACTTACTGCTGGTGTCGGTTCTGTTTCAGGTGTGATGACATCCAGTTTTACCATTCTATCTAATTCTTGTTTTACTTCATTTCTTATGGCATGTGGAACTTTTCTTGTTGGTTTTATTTCAAATTTGGGGTTTTCTATGAGGTCAATATCATACTCAAAATTTTTGTAGCAACCTAACCCTTTAAATATGTCATCATTGGATGAGCTTTCTTTCAATGTTTCAACTCGTGCAATTAGTCCCAGCTTCTCACAAGTGTTTAGTCCTAAGACTGGTGTGACTCTTTCAGCTACAACTTTAAATAGTATTTTAGCAGTTTTATTTTTTATTTTGCATTGTAACTTTACTTCTCCAAGTACTGAAATTCTGTTATTTGAATAGCTTATTAAATTTTTAGTGCGACTTGGTTGTATACAAGCGTGAGTTTTCTGTACTATGAAATTTGGAAGGACGTTGCACTCTGCACCAGTATCAAGCTTTGCTGTGAATTTGGTGTTGGCAGTTTGGACACTTTCTGTCCAATCTTTGGAGTTGCCGACACTTTATTGTCCTATAAATGATTCATCTGAATTTTCTGAAGTAGAATTTTCTTCTAGAGTATTTATTTTATTTTTTTGTTTCAATTGGATTTGGGAACGACACATTTTTGCAAAATGACCGGCCTTGTTACACTTTGTACATATTTTGTTGTAGGCTTGGCATTCTCTAGCCTTGTGGCTTGAACCACATCTTTTACAGTCAAATTTTTCATTTCTGAAGTTCTTACTTTTGATTGTCAGTATTTTTTCACTCTTGTTGTTATTCTCAAACTCGTTAAGTTGTTTGGAGGCTTGTTCACTGCTTTTACAGATGGCTGTGGCTTTTGTGAGATCAAGTTTTTCTTCGGTGAGTAATTTTTCTCTGATTTGGGTTGATTTTATTCCGAATATAATCTTGTCTTTCAGCATTTCTTCAAGTAGAGTGCCAAACTCGCATTTGTTTGCTTGTGTTTTAATTCTAGTGATTCGTAATTGAATTCGTTAAACGATTCGTCTTCATGTTGTTCAATTTTGAAGAAAACATACCTTTCGAACGATATGTTGTTTTTCGGCGCGAAATATTCTTCGAACTTTCCGATAATGATGCTTAATTTTTTTTCGTCTATTGTATTCAAATTAAAACTGTTGTAGATGTCAATTGCATCTGGTCCTATGATTGACATGAATGTTGCAGCTTGAATATCGGCAGGTTTCTTTCCTAGCTGAATTGCGGTTGCATACCATTCGAACTGTTGTCGCCATTTTTTCCAATTTGCCGACTTGTTGTCCGACTCGATGTGCAAGTATTCGGGTGGTTTAATACCGGAGACTGCTTCGTTGTTATTTGTTGCCATTCTGACACCATGTAATGTTTGGGTTCTTTTATAAATGACAAACGTTACGATCGGGCTTACATTTTTATTTTGTTAATCACAATCATTCAGGTTTTACTTGCGTGTAACATGCACGTCGTAGACAATGTGGCGGGGCAGTCATAGAGTATGTTTCGTAGAGTGGTCAGCAAAGATTAATGTTATGAGAATCGACATTAGGTCGCATATACGTTACACTGACTTCTGATTTTCTAAAAAATCAGTGACATTTACGTTTTTTCACACAGAAAAACTAAGATTAAGTATTATTTTGAAGTCAGAGCGTTTCTTTGATTTGGGAGTTTTTCACGGTCTTCACGATCAGAGGCCCCATATGTTAGGTCTTAGTTATTCAAGAATAATCGAATATTTGTTATATTAAGCGATTATTTGGAGACCGCAATAAACATTAACGTGTTTATTTGATTAGATTGATATTTTTTTAACAAACGTAACTTTTTGGTTTCAGATCAGGAAGGGAATTGTTTGCTATAATTAAAACAACGAATGAAAATGGTGAAGTAACATGGGATACCTTATCGAACAAAGAGAGAAGTTATTACAGTCGAGCCATTTTAACATTGAAGAATGACTACATTCACAAGTATAAATTATTTTTAGAAAGTTTAGGACCACGTGAGTTGTTTGACTATTACAATAAAACTTTTTGTTAAATTAACCCTGGCTCCTTTGTTTTATTTCGAAAATACAAACTTACCTAACTTATCACTAGTTAGTGTAACATAATAAGTTAAAATAGAGACTCTCGAATAAATTGGCTGATTTACTAAAAAAAACAGTAGTTGTTGCTAATTTAGCACACACCTTTTTATTACCTTGAAATGATACCTATGTTCGTGACAAATTAGGCATAAAATTTAAAAAATTCAATGTCTCGAAAATTTTCGCACGTGCCAAAATTATCGACCTTTTTTTCAGTTATCAACGCAATCATATAAAAAATTAAAAGCAACTGACATCTTAAAGTAGTTAAAAAAATCTTTGTGTAATCTTAGGTCGGGATATAAAAAAAGAAAGTTTTATTTAAAATAGGAGGCACCCAGTATCGTCTTTGTCTTCTCCGACGTCTGAGTTTTTGGTATAAAATCCATAAGCAAATTGCCTCTTCCATGTCCATTCTCCAATGTAGATGCCAGATTGTCGCGCGTACATGTTCTGTCATGTGAATGCTTCCACCGCACGGTGACGGGCGGTAGGTACGGCGCGGCTATATGAACCTGCCTTATTTTTTAAAGTTAAAACCGACTATCGCTGAGAAACTTTAAAAAAATTCTTTTAAGTATTGCAGACACTACTTGTCTGTTATTTCCGAATTATTTAAGGATAGGTATTACACGAAATTTTAAAATGCTATGCTGGTTGAATACTTTGATCAAGAACTATTTTTTTAAACATTATTTGAAATTTCTATGACAGAAACAATATACCTATTGCTAAAAGTACCATACTTTTAAATTGGTTCTCATTTTAAGTACCATTTGAATTTATCCGAACATAGAAAAAAATAGTTGATTTTAAAACTGCTCTTATGGTATAAGAAACTTTATAAAAACCTTTTCAAATACGGGAATATATTTGTCATAGATCGTGGACTAGCAAATTTGTAAAAACATATTTTCACATCCATCACTTTTCAAAAATTTGGCCTTTATAGAATTGTTTTGGTCTATTTGATAGTCCAAGCAGGTAGGTATATAATATAATCAAGGTCACTGAACGAATAGGGCCACGAGACGATAGTTTACCAGAACATGGACATTTAGAGAAAATATATTTTAATTATTATTTAAATTAATTTCTAAACGCGCTCTGTAATATATGAGGTAAAATGAAATAATAACTCGAATAAGTTACATACATGTTTATTTAATAATTATTATGTTTAGATCTATTAAACTAAAATTATAATTAAAGAAAAGATCTCAGGTTAAATACTACACGAAATTATCATTTATGTAATACAAGTGGTAGTTTAATTTAATACAACTGAATTACTTTCCGCAAATTAGACCAATAGCCATTCCAGCAAAAAATGCTGCCAAAAAGACATGTGATTCTGTAGCACGGTATTGGTCATCACCAGTGAAATTATTATACCATTTTTTTGCCTTTATTTCCTTCTTTTTTATAAGTTCTTCGGCTTTATCCAATTTTCGATCTACAAATCTTTCCACCTGTAATGTTTTAATAATTATTTAGGTAATCTAATTAAATTAATCAATCTCAAATGTATTATCACGGGCAAGCGTTAAAATGGAACAAAACTAAATTAAAATTTGGAATTTAACATTTCAATTATCGTATCTATATGCGTAACATGCAATGTTCCATCAAAAAATAACTCATAAAAAATACAAAAAACAATATATATGTGTAAGTTAGAAGACCTAAGGAGTGTTTTTATTTTGATGTTCAATTAAATCTTCAACTGATATGATATGAAATGATTTTTAGAATGCATGTTATTCTTTAGTATTTCCTGTTTCAATTTCTCCAGTGTTAAGTTATAATGACTTTAAATTTATTAATTTAAACACATGCCTAACAACTCATACTCTATTGAGGGTTGCACCCTAACGTGCAGGCTCACAATACAGCCTACTCCCATTAAATTCTAGTTATTCATCTCAGTTTGTTGGTATAATACTTATGACACTGCTCATTCTTTGATTGAATAGTTTAAGAAGCTCAGGAAGAGATAAAGCTATTCTAGACCGACAGCCAATGTTTTTATTCTAAGTTCAGACTATAGAGAGAATATAATTTGTTAATTCTTGATCTGTATTTTTTTAATAAAATTAGGTGATATAAGTACCTGCATGGTTATTTGTATAATATGTTGTTTAAACTATTGTATGAGTTATTTATGCTAAGTTATGTCCAACTGATATCAATACCACGGAATTAGTAGTTAAAAAAAGTGATAGCTAACCATAACACTCTTTAGTTCACTTTTATGTAAGAGTATGATTACTTATTGACTTAATTGACTTTAAAATTACTAATTGTCATAAATTAAATTTAAAATGAATTGAAATTGTTAAACTCACATTAAGATATTATAAATTCAACTGATAATTATGAAGATGCAATACCAAATAAAAATCCTCCCGTAAACCCTGCTGAATAATATGAATTACTTTTGACAAAAACAAAAACCTGTAACAAAAAGTACATTGATACATGTAAATGGAACATATTTCAGGGTTCTGTAATCATACTAATACAAATCTGTTAACATAATTTTAAGCAAAATAATTCTATTTGAGAGAACATAGCATGTTTCTATTATTATTTTTCAATAAATTCAAATTTGAAGAAATGGTATATATATATTTTCTACAAGTCTTTAGTTTTTACCAAAATCAGTATTGTTGTTAATATGATTAAAGAGTTGTATGATAATACTACACATATATGTAAAAAATACTTGACTTTGATGAATGATATGATCTAAGAAATGTTATTATTCATGATCATAACATCAATAGTTATACAGTTGAAACCCTAATAAACATAACTTTGTTACTTGTGACATATTTTAGGGCGAAAATAAGCAATGAAATAACATTAGAAAGGGAACTATGTACAATAAAATGTAATGTTATGTAAGGTTTTTTTGTACACAACAAAATCTTCAGTTTTTAAAGCTATGCTGGAAGTTTTGGAACGAAGTTTCTTATCGCGCGTTGTGAAAGGGGGCTAGACGGAAAAAATTCTTACGAAAAGTTGTCACGACACTTTTTAGATCCGTCATTCTGACCAATCAACGTGTAGGCGCTTATCGCGTGACATTGCTCGTATCCGATTGGTCCGCGTAATGAGTACAGTTTCTCGAGATAGCGTTTCAACAATAGTAATTTAGTTCATAGTATAGTTTTTTTCTTCTTCATAATGCCGTAATTTATTATTATAACTTAAAAAAAAATTACAATTCCTTCACTAATTAATCGAAAGGAACTTCGTTCCATCCGGGTGTCCCTTGACACCTCTGAAGTTTTTTTATTTTGAAATAAGGAGTACTATGTAGAATTTTTTTTTTTTACTGGTTATAGGACCTCTTGTGAGTCCGCACGGGTAGATACCACCACCCTGCCTATTTCTGCCGTGAAGCAGTAATGCGTTTCGGTTTGAAGGGTGAGGCAGCCGTTGTAACTATAATTGAGACCTAAGAACTTATATCTCAAGGTGGGTGGCGCATTTACGTTGTAGATGTCTATGGGCTCCATTAACCACTTAAAACCAGGTGGGCTGTGAGCACGTCCACTCATATAAGCAATAAAAAAAAAAACTTACAAGCCACAGATAGCAGCTATCAAACAAAACGCATATGGAAGTGACTTGCATGCCCCGTACAACTGAACCGAATAGTGTTTTTCTAATCCAATAGAAACTTGTCATTTTTATGAAGGTTTTTATGAAGAAAATCTCAAGTTCATAAAAATTACTGATTCTCTGATTTTGACTTGGCGTGAATGGTATGGTACGCTAGGCCCACTGGTGGCCCACAAAGTGTTCAACATGTTAAATATGATTCTGTTCAAGCCCACACAGTGTAGGACACGGCCTATGCAAAAATATATCTATTACATTCTAGATTCTATATAATCAAATGTAGTATAGATTCAGCCACTGGTTAAATAACTTACATAAAGTTATTATTCAACATCAATGATTCAGTCTTTTTTCCAAATCTAATTGAATCTAAATAATATTTAATAATTCAACCACTTCTTAACACCAAATCACAACACATGATATCATATATTATTATGTAATCATTATGTATAACATATATATGTATACCATATAGAGATATTTCCTTTTAATGTACATATTCTAAATAGTACTCCTTTATGTTTGAATGTGACTCATGGTGACCCTTACGGCCCAAATGGTTCAGTAAGATAAGGCTTACTGATGAGCTCCATGGTCTGAATGAAAATACTGGATTTTTCTTATGGGGTCCAACATGTTAAAAACTGGTCAATTGCAATAGCATGACATCTCGATGAGACAAAAATGTAGTGGATGAACAAAGTATTTACCTTTTCAAACCAATCTGGGGATTTTCCAGTAGCTTCTTTTTCAATTTTATCACTGATCTTATCAACTTTTTTGTTTATTTTATCCCAATTAATATCAATGTAGCCTTTTTGGCTTGCAATGTGTAAAAGAATGACTCCACCTCCAAGTCCAACAGCTGCTACTTTTCCAATCTTCATAGAAATGAAACCAGTTATCCTAAAAATAAATTTGTTTCTTAATTCAACTGTCTGATTTAAGTAATGTTTCTTTAGGTACTATTACTTAAAGCTTAATAATTTTTAGTCTTTCATTATTTTGTGGATTCCTGGAGATGTAGTTACCATTACAAGGTAGTGCCCATAAAAATCACTGACAATGGTGACGCTAAGGCTAAATAGAATATCAGCCAACTCGCAAATGAAAATATTGCTAGACTGATTTAGTCAATGTTCTTTCACGATGGACGTACCATACCAACCATATACATAAAATTACGAAAATTGTAATATTAAATAAATCCGGTAAAGCGAATAGTTTTAATAATAAGAATGACAAACTTGCTACGAATTACGGTGCTTTCTTATTACGAATAAAAAAATAAACTTGTGACGATAAATTGCACAGAAAAAAAGGTTTCCTGGGTATCACAGTATGTATACAGTGAACTCTATTTCTGAACTTTTTCACAAAGTTACGTCATGAACAATGCAAAATCATCATTTGATCTATGATGATGAATCTATGGATAATAGCTTACCATCCTGATGCAGTTCCTAAAATTAGCTGCTTAGTTGCTGAAGTTTTACCAATATCTGCAATGGCTCTTTCGATAAAGTTTTTAGCGTCGTCTACAATTTTTTTAGCTTCCTCAGAAGCATCTTCGTTCTTAGGTTTGGCCATTACTGATTTCTAGTTTCTAATTTTTATAGGAGATAGTAACACTGATTAGCACTATACCTATTTGATCAATAAAATGAGATCATTTGGTAAGTAGGGTAGGTAATATTGGACAATGGACAGTCAGTCCATAGATTATACACTTAATATATTAGAGAAGTCAGTCAATTTTATTTTTTTGTTTAATTTTTCTATTTGGACCGGCAAAAGAAACATTGCTCATAAAGTCGTAAAGTTATTCGATGAGTAAAATAATTGTTTTAAGGAAGCATCTGTTGGTTATGCACGAAAAATTAAATGGAGAGACTTTGTACCTCAGCTTTAAATGTAATTATTATGTTTCTATAAACGGAATGGAGTCATAATCTAATGATCTCATTGGTTTGGTTGGTTGGAAATTTCTGCCATTTTACCATTTTACCGTACTTTTCCCACGATTTCAATTTCATTGTACAATAAATTTAAGGCACAAAATATTACTTAATTTCATTTTGTTCCATTTCGCTTTTCATACAATAGCCGGGTTCGCCTTATTTTTAAGAATTAGAAAATATGTGGTATACTCCGCTTGCCCGGTTTGCCTGTCAATAACGGATGAATCAATAAACCAGCGAAGTGATTTTAGCAAAATAATAGTAGGTACGGTACTAATTAATATGTACGGCACATACCTACCTACCCTACCTAATGTATTATCGACATCGACTTTTTTTGGCGGGAACGTGAGGAGTGAAGTTGTGTCAGAATTGGTTTATTTTGTCTATTTAGTGTTGCTTCAGTTTTAAATATGTAATAACGGTGGTTTATTAACTGTTTGGAATCTGTAAAAGTGGACAATTGTGGGAAAATGAAACAAAGTCGCTGGACGTAGCTTTTCGGGATCCTTCAAAAAATCCACTGAAAAAATATCAGTAAATGTCTACTACTTTACTGAGATTATATTTAATCACATATCATCTCATCTCATTTCATTTAATTTCATCCCAGTTGATTAATGTCTCAAATTAATCATATTCATTTCATTTCACTCCATATTATCATTTTTTATAAAAATATCCCTTATTATAACATCTCATCTCATTTCAATTCATTTCATTTCATGCCATGCCATTCAGCTTCATTTCATTTCATGCCATGCCATTCAGCTTCATTTCATTTCATGCCATGCCATTCAGCTTCATTTTATTTCATAGTATCATATTTCATAAAAAATATATATAAATATAAAAGATTAGGCTGTATGGTGTGATATCTTTGCCTTTCCATTTGGAAAAATAAAACTACTATTATCTATGCTAAGTATTAGACCTGATTAGACCAAAGTAAGTTTACATTAGTTTAAAAAACAAACATATTTCTATTCCCAATTCCCAATAGTGACAGCACTAACAACTCTAGGCACCAAGCAGTTACAGTAAATTTATAATAAATAAAGAGTACATAAACCGAGTTAAATAATATATTATTACTATGAATTCCAAAGATTGACAGCAGAAATGGCATCAAAAAAGTAAGTAAACTGTAACTAACTCTAACTTTAGTTAGTAGAAACTTAAACACTGTGAAGAAGAACCCATATGTCACGATATACCCATTTTCAAGAAGTATCCACACAAAACTAGTATTTGGATTCTGGGAGGTTTTTAGAACGGTTTTCAGGAAGGTAAAGCCAAGTTGGCTTCTAAAATGTTGAGCCTTCAATTTACGCGTGGACAAAGAGTTATGATATACAAAACACATGTCTGCTCTAGGGTGGAGCTGCTCAACTTATCTGAGACGAAAGTCCCTAGCACCAAACTTTTTAAAAGCTAAGATGGACGGATGAACTTATGGTCCACCTGGTGTTGAGTGATCACCGCAGGCCATAGACATCAACAACTAAAATACTGCCACCCAGTTTTAGACATGAATTCTAAATCTTAGTTTTTACAGTACAACAATTGCCCCACCCTTCAAATCTAAATGCATTATTGCTTCTTCACAGAAATAGGCTGGGTGGTGGTACCTACTAATGCGGGCCCAAGACACCCTACCACCAATAAAATCTACTAGAAGTAAACACAATTTCCTACTTAAATTACTTTCTTGTCCATTTAACTCCTTAAACAAGAGAGCCTTTTAGACTGTTGATCTCACAGATTGTTTAGAACCTGTGGATCTATGGAGTTATTTTGGTTCTCTGTATTTTGATCCCTATGCTCCAAGGAGAGTGCTCAGAGGAATAGTACTATGCTTATTGACAAATTTTTGGACAGTGCTTGTCTAGTATGACCAAAATAAAGAAGAAAATCCTAGCATATGGCCCAATGTATACTGTTACATATTTTTGAAATATTATATTGTAAGTTATATCAAATATGGTGACACAAATTAGGCATAAATAATCTTTCATACTTCCATTATGTCTTCCCCATAAAAGATCTAGTATCTAAATCTGGTACCTCTAGCACCTCTGTAACTCAAACTTACACAAAATTATAAATATTAAATCCATAGATATGGTTTGATTGTACCTGAGAAAGGGGGTAAGCAGCTCAACACACTAAAATTCCAAGCATCTCGTAACGTCTTTGGCAATGAGTCTGATTCTGATGATGACACAAAGAAAAAGACACACTTATTGCGGCCTAGTGACAATATTAATAGACAGGTTTGTTTTGAAAATGTTTCATTAAATTCTATTTTATTTTACTAAAAATTAAACATATATTTATTTAACAATTAAGGAAATAATAAACATATATTAGGTACAATGTAGATTTTGTTTCAATAGTTCCTATGTGCCCATGTGAAAAGTGGTTTGTAATGTAACTTTTAAAATAAAATTTTAGGCCAAGATTTCTCAAGAGAAAGCATTGTTAGAAGATCCCACTGTTTATCAATATGATGAAATATATGACGAAGTTAAAAGTAAAAAAGAAAAAGTAAAGATAAAAGAAGAAAGGAAGCCAAAATACATTGAAAATTTGATCAAAACAGCCAATAAGAGAAAATTAGAAAATGAACGCAGAGTTGAAAGACAGGTATTTTATCAAATCAGATCAGGTTTCATTTATTCTTAGCCTGGGAAACTGGCAATATCATTTTAATCAATTTAATGTGGTTTGTATTTATTCAGATACAAAAGGAAAGAGAAAAGGAGGGGGATGAATTTAAAGATAAAGAAGTATTTGTTACTTCTGCTTATAAGAAGAAATTGGAGGAAATGAAGATAGAAGAAGAAAAAGAAAAAAGGGAAGAATATCTTGAAAGCATAGGAGATGTCACTAAGCAACATGATTTGGGTATCTTTAACATACTATGTTTGGTTTAGTTATGTCTGGGGATTTTAGTTGCATTATTGGATATATCAGAAGACATGGAGTGGGTAGGCCTCTTACAAGATGAACAGACGACCTATTAAGGTTCACAGGGATCTGCTGGATGCAAGCAGAGCAGGACCGGTCTTTGTGGCAAGGCTTGGGTGAGGACTCTGTCCAGCAGTGGACGTCTGTGGGCTGATAGAATATTTGATATTAAATTATTTTGTACCCTCATCATAATAAAGTACTGTTGTAACATACAATTGTGTGGAACACAGTATGTTCACAGTCGTTTTAAGTCATCTTGAAGTCATATATTTCCATTTTGTAGTTATACTTGGATAAAAGTTTTCTGTTACTTTGCTGTGACGAATTTTTGGGGCAGTTCTAGCAGTAGGTCTTACAGCTTATGATCATTTTGATGCTTGTTATTTATGTGTGTGACTGCATGAACATTTTCTACTGTCTAATATTGCATATTAAATACTGTTTCAGGTGGTTTTTATCGTCATTTATATGAGCAAAAACTAGGAAATCCTGACAGCAAGGAGTGTAAAAGTACTGAGACAATGGAGAAAATGCATACAAATAAACCATCAACTTATAAAGATCCAACAGAAACACTAAAGAAAAGAAACTATCGGAAAAGAGAAGTTACCAATGATAATGCTTTATTATCTGATGGGGAAATTGAAGATTCTGATGAAGAAGTAAATCGTGTTAATCTTGAACAAATGAGAAAAATAAAACGATTAAAGAAAGATAATGAGAATATTGATGCTGACTCTGATTTTTCAATTGATGATCCTAGTGATGAAGAAAATGAAAAAGATCCAAAAACTAAAAAGTCCACAAAAGGTGAAGTTAATAAGTCTGAAACGGATGCTGAATTTGACAAACAACCAAAAACTGAAACAATAAAATTAGAAACACAAAATAAAAACAATAAGAAAAAGAATGCTGAAATAGAGGCAAAAGAAAAAATTGACATCTGGAAAAAGAGAACTGTGGGTTTGGTGTTTGAAGAGGCACTCAAACGATATTATGACAGAAAAGCTGCAAGAGGACACTAGTATATATCGCAAAAATAGAATGCCACAATATTAAATGTTACAATTACAAAAAAAAACTGGTTGATAATAAAATAAATCATTTTATTATTATTACTAAAACAAATCATATTATTTTTACATTTAGTTTATTATATATTTATTTATATATCTTCAAACAACGACGAAATGTGCCTTGCAATGAACTGCAACAAAGAAAACAAAGGAAAGTCAATGGTTTGACCATAATTTCATACTACCATACATACTAATATTATAAACACAAAAGTAATAAGCCATGAACAAACTAAGAAACAGACCAAGATTAAGACAATTTTGGTTTCGGTGTTGCTCTTGCTTATTTAGTGTTGGTCTCAGGTATTCAGTTTTGTTTTTACTTAATTGATCTGATACTCAGGATTTTTTAATTCCTAAATATATTATATCCATTTTTAAAGGCGTAAATAGGAAATTGTACACAATCAATATGTAATTAGTTTTATTAGTAAAACACTTCATTGCGATCGAGAAAATGTTGACAATTAACCACCATTCATTATTTTTCATATATTTTTATACATATAGACCAAATATATTAATGTATTTAATATTTGATGCCCATGAATTATTCATTATAAGCATCGAGCGGACTTGTTACAATAACAACTTGTTTTTCAAATAGTGGTAAAGTTAACTGTTTTTTTTGTTCAGTATTAAAATCTAGTGAAGCAAGTTAGAAAGTTCAAATTCTAAAAAATATTTTGTTCCCTAAGAAAAGCATAATTATGTTTCAGTTGACTAATATTTAAACTTATAATATTCATGGAATGTTTGTATATTTTTTGTTTGAGCTTGGTTTTGGTCTTGCTCGTGTATCGCAGGTCCTTTTCAAAACCATTTTACTCATTACTAAAAGTGACTCAGTCTGTTACGTTTTCACGTCCAAACCAATGAACCGATTTTGACGAAATCTGGTATGAAAATAGTTTGAAGCCTGACGAAGAATAGAGGTTATCTTTCATCTCATTGCTGAGCACTGGTTTCCGCTCACGTGATATTTAGTTTAGACTAAGCGAGCGAAATACCAGTAGTATATTAAAATACTAATACTATACTATACTGTACTGTAGTTTACTGTTGGTAGGACGTCTTGCGAGTCTGCTCGGGTAGGTACCTCCACCCTGCCTATTTCTATCGTGAATTAGTAATGCGTTTCAGTTTGAAGGGCAGGGCAGCTGTTGTATTGCTAAAAGTGATACCTTACAACTCATGTCTCAATGTGGGTGGCGGAATTTGCGTTGTAGATGTCTATGGGCTCCGATAACCACTTAACTCCAGGTGGGCCGTGACCTGGTCCACCCATCTAAGTAATAAAAAAAAAGAAGAAGAAAAAGAAAGAGCAATTATAATTATTACAGTGATATACATATTAATTACGATAACATACCTATAAATTCAGAAACCGGATCGTTTTCACCTTCTGCTCTCATCGTCCCGGTTATTTCTTCATTCTCTACCATGGGTAGGACAAGTTGTACGAACTCGGGCGTGTACGGCGGTGCTATTGCGTCCAAAACCTATGGATATAAGACTTGAATTAAGTTTGAAAATAAAATTATATTCACAATGATGAACTGACCAAACACATCCCAGTCGTGGCCTAAAGAATAAGACGCCCGTTGCATACGTATCGAGAGATGTGACTATGTCGCTATCCTAATCGTGTAGACAGGTATCCATTTTTCTAATCAAATACGATGAAGAAATAACGTCGTGTAATAAAAGTCAAACCCGCAAAAAATCTATAGGTATAGGTATCACCACTATGCCTGTTTCTGTCGTGAAGCTGTAATGCGTTTAGATTTGAAGGGTGAGGCAGCCGTTGTACTGTAAAAACTGAAACCGAACCCATGACTTAGGGTGGGTGGCGGCATTTACATAGTTGATGTTCCTGGGATCCGCTAACCACTTAACACCAGGTGGACCTTGAGCTCATCCACATATCTAAGCAATGAAAATAAGAACATTTATTTTATTGCCCTTATAGGCAGACGAGCATACGATCCACCTGATGGTGAGTGATTACCGTCGCCCATGGACCTCAGCAATGCCAGGGGCAGAGCCAAGCCGCTGCCTATCAAAAACCTACTGAAGCTAAATGATCAAAATTATATATAAGAAACTAAATCTATTTATTATTCAATTCAAATTGTATAGTATTTATTTTAATTAAATTAAAAATTCTTATTTGATCCAGAAAGGGTAGAATTTACTTATACGACCATGTAAATCATTAACAAAGTTATTATGCGCCTTCATGGAATTTGGAATACGTCAGTGTGTTGTGTTTTTTACTGCTGTAGGTGGAGTGACGAGATTACGATCGGTCTCGATGCCAAGTGGCTACCAGTACTTCACATTGTTGTGTAGAAAGGAAGCACATCTAATCGACAAAGGGAACATTCATTAACCGAGCGATTGGCGTTTATCGGTAAACGAAATGAGTATTCATTTGAATATAGTAATCGGCAAACTTCTTGAGCAAATGACCTTGACTGCGCAGAACCGAATTTTAGATCACTTTGGTGGTGAGGGTGAGGCGCGACGGCAGGGGAAATCGTATCGAGCGCGTTATTGGTAGATCAGTCGAACCTTGCGTCCCGCACCGCGCCCTCATTCCGCTTGCTCCCAAAAGTACGCTTGCGTACAGTGGAAAGTCTATCGTTATTAATCGTTAAGTTATTTGTTATAATTGCTTGTGGACTTTGTTGCCATTGCTATTTGTTGAGTGTTTGTTGATTTTTTATACAACATACACTATGCCGCACAGTGGGTCGATACTGTGATTTTAGTGACTTAGGGACCAACTTTGTTTTTTTATAAATTTTTTTATGTAGATAGATAGAGCTCGTTAATCTCAATAATCATTGTTTTGGGCAAAAATTACAAAAACTTTATAGTTTGGTCAGAAAAATGTGTTTTGTGATTTATTTGTATGGAGCGGGTCACATTAAATTAAATTCCTGCTAAGTACCGCGAGGTCCCGCTTTGAAACTTTATTTTCCTTATACCTTGTCTAGTCTACTATCATTTGATGCTATGAACATGTGCATAAAGTTGCAACTCTGCCAAATAAATGGATCGAAAAAAATTAATAAATACATAGAATAAAAACCTTTATATATTTTTTCGTAAGTGCTTTTATGTTAAATTTGATATGGATTAGTAAGTAAAAGCACGTAATGATACCCATAATTACATAATACCTAACAACAATACATTTAGTAGGTCTCTAATTAAGCAATCTCTCTAATTATTAAGATAGTTAACATTATTTAATGAGGATAATTAGTTAAGTAGCCATTACTGGGTAGTAGAAAATATAGTAAACATTTGTTTGTCTCTGGAAGTATAAAGTGACCATGTTTATTATATACTAACTAGTGTTCGTTTATTCGTACTACTACTAACATCTCGTGATTGTCGTTGTGATCTTGCTGTTTCCGTTATAATTGATAATTTTGTTAACAATTTAGGATTATTTATGATTTTAAGAGAGCAACTACAGTCGCTGTCTGATAATAAAAAACTCTTTCAATTCCTACAAAATCAAATAAACGTGACCGAAGAGAAAAATGTTGAGCTCCAAAAATTCAGTACGCAATTTTGTTCAAATATAAGTGCAATATGGAAACGAAGTAGTCGCATGTTAGCACAGTTTATAAGAAAAAAATGTGATTGGTTAGAATGTGCAATAAACTGGCCCGAAGGAATGATACCTGAAGCTATCAACACTGCACATGAAAGGCTCGAGATTTCTAATACTGAAGATGTTGAAAATGTACCACCCTCAAATGTACTACAGAAGCCTCGACATCTATTTTTGCACCTCGAAAACCTTTTGAAGAATTGGGATCCAGGCAAAAACGAAGACGCATTAAACAAATTTACCAATCGCTTTCGTTATCCCCGGATGAAATAAAAGCTACTACAATTACTAGTTTGAGAAACACTAGAAATGAAGATGTAGGAGAAATAATGAACCACTTGTCAAATCACCCCGAAGATCTAGAAAAAGTTAATGAGTATTTAATTACAAGTAAAGTGAAAAGTAGTACATATTCTCCCGATAAGGCAATATTAGTTTCACTTAAATTAAGTGGCAGTATATAAACCTAAGAGAAGCAGCAAGTGAAAATGGGTCTGATTTATACCCTTCTTAATATAAAATTAAGCAAGAAAAGACCAAATGTTATCCAGGGAAAGACGAGGTAATTATTACTGAAGAAGGAGCTGCTATTAAAATGCAAGCATTACTAAACTTGGCGCTATATAGGCTTTTAGATGTGATTACTTCGGATTTGGACTCTGCAAGAGAGCTACTGCTTATAAGCAAATAGGCTTTGATAGAGCCCCAGGTCAAAGTAATTATAAACAAAAAACTGAAACAGAGTTTGATGATTCATCTATTTTCATGGTCAGTCTAGTTCCTATAAGGCTTCAGAAATTTGATGGAACAATTGTTTGGGAAAAAGACCTCATCAACTTTTTATTGCCGTCCAATAATGTTTAAATTTACAAAAGAAACGCAGTCAACAGTGACAATTATAAAAGCTAGCATAACAGAAGAAATAGAAAGACTTCAGCCATCAAAAATCAAACAAATTGAAGTTAACCATCAATTGCACATGATGATGATAGACGGCAAAATAACCTTATATTTTTCAGAAACATTTTCTGCTGTCTGTGATATTTGCAAAGCAAAACCGTCAGAGTTTTTTGGAGTGACTTGCTTATCAAAGAGAAAATAATGAAGAAATATTCCAGTATGGAATGCCATCTTTACATGCCTGGATAAGATGCATGGAGTGCTTACTTCATATCGGTAAATATAATTTTATTACTTCACAATTTTTTCATCGTATGTAGTTTCCTGTGAGATTATTTTTTATATGACACTTTTTTGTTTGCGTCTTATCGTTTGGACTTCAAGAAATGGGGTTGCAAGGGGGGATGACAAAGAAAAAATATCAATCAGAAAGAGCGCTATACAGCAAGCGTTTAAAAAGGAATGCGGTTTACTTATAGATGTTGTCAAGCAAGGAGTAGGAACAAGCAATGATGGCAATACTGCCAGAAGATTTTTCAGGGATGCAGAAGAAACAGCCCGCATAACAGGAATACGTAAAGATTTAATAGAGAGGCTTCACGTGATTCTTCCCTCTGTTGCATCTGGAAAGCGCGTTTCCAATTTTTCGGAATTTTTTAGATATACTGCAGAATTGTATGTTAATGTATATCCCTGGTATTATATATGCCTTCCAGTATCCATAAATTGTTGGCACATGGCAGTGATATATAATAATGAAGAACTTTGGTGCCATTCGTATAGGTAAACTCTCGGAAGAGGCAGCGGAAGCTCGCAATAAAGATTTTCGGAAATATACAGAGAGATGTTATTCAAGAATGAGAAGTAGAACGTCGACTAATGAGGATATTTTACACAATCTTCTTTCGTCTTCTGACCCAAAGATCGAAAGGTGAAACAAAATATATAATATTTAGAGAGATTGCATAATTAGAGACCTACTAAATGTATTGTTGTTAGGTATTATGTAATTATGGGTATCATTACGTGCTTTTACTTACTAATCCATATCAAATTTAACTTAAAAGCACTTACGAAAAAAAATATAAAGGTTTTTATTCTATGTATTTATTAATTTTTTTCGATCCATTTATTTGGCAGAGTTGCAACTTTATGCACATGTTCATAGCATCAAATGATAGTAGACTAGACAAGGTATAAGGAAAATAAAGTTTCAAAGCGGGACCTCGCGGTACTTAGCAGGAATTTAATTTAATGTGACCCGCTCCATACAAAAAAATCACAAAACACATTTTTCTGACCAAACTATAAAGTTTTTGTAATTTTTGCCCAAAACAATTATTATTGAGATTAACGAGCTCTATCTATCTAGATAAAAAAAATTATAAAAAAACAAAGTTGGTCCCTAAGTCACTAAAATCATAGAATCGACCCACTGTGTGCCGTGACAAACTGGTGTAGTACTTAAAAGAAAGGGTAGAAAATTTGTGTACGACGTATATTGCTTCTTTATAAAACAGGGGAAGAATGATATGGAAAAATTAAAACAGACTTCGGAAGCAACAAAAACATCAGTGAGTACTGTTAGGTGCATTATTAACGAAGCTAAAGGCTCTGGCTTGCTCGCCGTGTTTCGGACTCCGGGTAAGAAAAGATCAGGGAAGAAGAAAGTTACCGGAATGGATAGTTTCGTTCAATCTGTAATAAAAAGATGTAATCATAATAACTACATTACAAGCAGCGAAAATAATCGGAAGCTGGTAAATGAAAAAAGTAACATTCGATTACTATGAATCGAATATCTTCAAAAAATAATTAATTATAGACAAAAAAGAAGACCGAATCGACCGAGTTGTAAACTACGCCGATGAGCCCTATGTCGACTCATCACGATGATAGCGACTCGGGTGATGAAAACAGTGATGATGATGATGGTCAAGAATATGATAACGAAAAAAAAATTACAAATACCAGCTTCGCTTCAACTGAACCAAGACCTGGCAACAGCTCTAGTTTTGACTTAATAGAAGGAATATCTATTGTACCCCAAGATTAAATTATTACAATTATTAACCGATATGTTTTGTTGATGTTCTAATAAATATATAAATAAATACATATGTTGATTTTAATAATTTAATAGCATTATGACGCAGAGTAAGTAATGTTTTTGCACGTGAGTGTACCATGCGCAAACTTACCCCCACTACGTCAACAAATGCTCAAGAAGTTTGCCGGTTATTATACAGTGTATGAAAATGTGATAATGTATTTGCTTTGTTTTCGCCGAATACAATATTCATTGCCAAATTTAAGTATTTGCTGGTGTCGGCAAATATATATTCTTATCAGTATAAGGGTGGATTCGACCAAACTTAAATTTATACATGAGTAACTATACGAGGAATAAATAACCTATTCATGATTTTAATCTCGAGTAAATCCATAGGTGTTTTTCCACGTAAACGATAGTATATTTGCGCTAGGAATAACAATACGCGAATAGCAGAGTGAATGTTGAACGAAAATAAAATCCGGCAAATAAATGTTGTTGTACAACGGCATAGTGTAAGAGCATACAAGGTGTCAACTCGATTTTGCCGTATTTTAGTGTGAAAAAGTAGCTGTAGTGTAAGATAGAGAGAGAGAGAGTATTCTTTATCGTACACCTAAAAACAAATAAACAGTGCGATACATTATCAAGATATCTAGCTGTTAAACGTATTAATTTTATTTGTTGTTTGTTTGAGGGAATTGTCAAGTTTTGTCGTGTGGTTTTATCTTTTTTCGTTAAACGTTGCATTATACAATGCCAGACTATTAATAATAATTTAGTGCATTGCGTTGACTTGAAATTATAACAGAATAAATATTTATGAAATGACAGAAATCAGATGTTGGACTGACTGACGCCATTACTTTATTCTAGGAATAGCTCTATTCCGTGCGAAACGGCGGTATAGTAACAATACCCGAATAGGCCCATTATTCTTAGAATTGTAGATGGTAAAACGTAAAATTGATTTACTCTCGATTAACTGCCGAGTTATTCTAAGAATAAGATTTACTCTTGTTTGGTCGAATCCACCCTAAGTTGATTATCCCATATTCGGTTTTGGGGTCTTGAACTGTCAAATATACCCTTTTTAGAGAATATTATACTGAAACGGTCGCTACAGCTTCAGTGACATTAAAACGACAACAATAAATATCTGGGAACAAAATATAATGCACGGTCATCCTTTCTTTACTTCTTTCCTAATTAGTAAGCTAACTGTACTAGCCATTATCACTTTCCTTAGTCCCGACTATAAAGTAGCACAATGACAAGCATGCGTTATAAGGTAACGCGTACCACTGAGTTATGAATCGCTTGGTACTACATATTCGAGTTATTCTTAAATTTAGTTCATAAAGCTGTCTAATTTAGAATTTCCACTTTTATTATACATATTATGTCAAGCATTCTTCCAAAATTTGAGGAAAAGGTTTACACATTTAAATTTCAACATTTCTTATATGGAACAAACACCACACCATGAAACGAATTCAAAACGATGAAGGATAACATCATTAAACATACCTCAGTTATGAAGTATCTAATCAACGAAATATCTGTATCTCCGCGCTGCCAACACTGTTTAATGTATCTAAGAACGGGGACAACACAACCGCGACTTAATAAATTCACCATTCGATCCAAAAGCATCTTTTTCAATTCAAGCTGAAACAAAACGTTTCTTATTAAAATATTTTATCACTGGTAAATTTTATTTTCTAAATGTTAAAGGATGAAACGCCATAGATAAATCTTCCACCAAGCGGGTGTGTCTGCTCGTTAGACGCAGGTTATCGTCGCTCCTCTATAGTTTGAACGTTAATGTTCGGGATTTGTATGTATTGTTATTCTGCATCTACCCACATACAATTTGTTTTATTTCTTAATGGGTCTGCCCGAAGTATTCGTGCAATTTGGCATAAAGTGGAGAATATGACTTCCATCTCATGTTTTAAGGCGGCAGCAGCATTCATTTTGCGGTATCTACGGGATCCAGGAACCACAATGTGGATCGTGTGACGCCTGCGTCTGTATCTTATGTAATGAAAATAATCTTACCTGGACTAATATCTCTAGTTCGTCTTGTGGCGATTCAAAGAGTTTCACTAATAATCTCAAGAGCCTGTGATGCAGCAATGGATGACAAGACGCGACCTCATCTAATAGCG
Organism: Bombyx mandarina; assembly: GCF_030267445.1. Taxonomy (NCBI): domain Eukaryota; kingdom Metazoa; phylum Arthropoda; class Insecta; order Lepidoptera; family Bombycidae; genus Bombyx; species Bombyx mandarina. The sequence goes on along the minus strand of NC_143212.1, from coordinate 8,496,168 downwards.
CCAGGTGCAAAGGACAATGTTCTGTACAGAGTTTGAAATACGAAGGTTCGGTCACAACACACTCCACCCAAACTAAAACTCCCATACCGACTACGGGGAATCTGTAAGTAATTTCATTGAATTTATAACTCATCGTAAAGAAATATGCTACTATTATTCAGCAGCCAAAATATATGTATTTATGTTAAATATTATATTTATTCAAAACAGTGTTGTTAAAATTAAATATTATGTCTATCATTACATACACAATACATATTTACATAAAACATGGTTATAGTATTAAGTATTTTACAATTTAACATCACAGTTTTATACTCGAATTTTTAGACGTACTATCACAAAGTCCGTCATATTATTATTCTTTACGTGTTTATAAGAAACTAGCGGTCCGCTCCGGCTTCGCTCGGGTCTTTAACAAAAATTTCAACGATATTTAGCGTTGTTTTATTTTTTTAAATAAAAGAACACTTATTGCGGCATAATTATAATAGTTAGACATATGCTGACGCGACACTTTTTGTAAATAATAATGTGTTCTTCAAAGTCGTAGTACATTATTTTATTCTATCATCAATAGTTTTCGCAGGGCACGCGATGTAAAGAATATTTTAGGTAATTATGTCACTCGGGAATAGGGTAGCTTAAAACTGTGAAAGAATTTTTCAAATCGGTTCAGTGGTTTCGGAGCCTATTCAATACAAACAAAAAAACAAATCTTGCCTTTTTATAATATTAGTAAAGATAATACCTTATGCAATGATATAGAGTAGGTAATTCGGCGATGAGTTCGCTGGAACTAGCAGAGCTGCTGCACACGGCATGTACTTTTTCAATAGCTTGCACAGTGGCCTTTAGTTCGTCTTTAACAGGTTTACCGGGACTCGGACTTTCGCAAACGCTAGCAGCGTATGCCAAAAGATACATATATTTGGATTTGTGTTCCGGATTCAGTTTGCTTCCCAATTTGAACAATGAATCAACGAGTAGTTCTGTGAATCAAATATATGAAATAACTCATATAGACCATATTAAATGTTTTTACCTTGAAAAAAAAAAAGAAAAAAAAGTTAGATGCAGGTCAAGAAATACTATGAAATTTTCTCGATTTCTATTACTTATGTTATACCATCGTTCCTATTGGTCCACGAAGTGCTTTGAGGAAATGATCACACTATTTTGCCATGACACTGCCCGCCACCAAAGAATAGTTCATACATATTATCTAGAACCATTGCGTTTATCGACAGTGCGTTTCCAAAGATCGTTTCTGTCAAATACCATCCGATTTCGATTGAACTTTCCTCCACGGTTTCCTGAGCGCTATAACATATCTTTTTTCAAACGAGAATTTTGGAAAGTACTCAATGGTAAGTAGCGATTTGGCTGTGTCTCTGACATAGCTGACGTCCATGGGCGACGATAAGCACTCACCAACGCGATCATCCATCATCATCACCATATGCCACTACATGGATAATAAAAATAAAAGAAACAATAATCTTCTTGTTCGTAGGGTAGGATAGTCGCCCGATGTTACCTTTGGGCGAGTGGCCGCATCCAATTCGTCATGTCAAGGGTTCTGCTTCGACTCAATACCAAGAGAGCTCATCTGTGGAGTTATAAAAAATACAGCAGCAAGAAAGCCTTACCCAAAAACTGTGGTATCCTAAGTAAATGAACCGGTGGCGAGTCTGGTTGCGTGTAAGCGCGGAACAACACCGAGATATCAGCCGGATTGAGGGCGCCCCTCGATAGCATGGCTGCAAGTGCCGTCCGAGCGTTGCGCCAACTCTCACCAGAGGTCAAGGCCAGTGTTATTGGGGTCACGTCATGGCCGCTGCACGAAATAATCATTATGATCTATTAAAGTATCATTTCAAATTTAAAACTTAATAGGCCACCGGACACAGGCAACATACCCTTGTTGAGCACAACGAGTTATTTCCTGGCTCAACCTCTTCATAATAGCGCCACCTCTTGGCTCTTGTGAGAGAATGTGAACAATAACTTGACTGTAGACATATGTGTGCGCGCCATGACAAACCATTTTCTAAAACAAAAGCGCGGTGTGTTATTAAAAGTGTCAAAAAGTGTTATTAAGCGTACATACAATACAGGGTTTACTGGAAAGACCCCGAAAATGAAGACATGATTCGACAAAAATCACGTTTGAATATGTATGTTTTGTCACGTTCGTCGAGGTCGATTGATATTAAACCTGAGATATGCAGACGATACTACTCTTTTTACAACGTCACAAACAAACGTAGAACGGTTTCTTTCGCTTTTGGAAATAACAAGTTCCAACGTTGGCCTCGCAATAAGCCGCGATAAAACAACAACGACAAAAATTGTAAAAAATGTTATTTTGGTGTATGTACTGTATATATATATATTCATATGCATGTAGTAAAAAAGAGTTATTTCAATATTACAAACATACACTCCAATTTTATTAATATGTATAGATTCACTATATTCCTCTAATACCTAAGAGGTAAGTCCTATGATATTTAGCGATTTTTTTGTAAAATCTTCAAAGTTACTATTACTTACAGCACATTCATTAACACTGTTTTGCCAATCATCTGAACTTTGAAGGAAACCCACAATAGCTGATTTGAGTACTCTGGAGAATACTTCGATTTGTTGTGCAGCTGTTGATATGCTTGTTATCTCACCTTGAAAACCAGCATCAGAAATTAGCTAAAAACAAATAGATTAGCAATTTTACTATGTTTTTCAAAATATTAACAAAATCAAAATTAATGTTGAAATCAATACCTTTATAGTAAAATTTAACATTAGACAATCTGGATATTCTTCAGCTAGTCTGTAAATTAAAGATCTCCAAGTAGGATGTTCAATCATCTCAGTAAGCCAAGCTGGTGTCTATAAAAATATTCACAGTATCAGTTCCTCATTATTATTAAAATGCATATTATGTATAACAAGTTAAGGAGTTTTGTTCTTCATATAAATTTATTTTCTAATTGTAATTAAAATGTAGGTTCGTAATCTAAATTAAGTTATGACAAAATTTTACAGTTACTGTTTACAATAAAAAATCAAACCCGCAAAATTATAATTTGCGTGATTGCTGGTGGACCTCTTGTGAGTCCGCACGGGTAGGTGGTACAACCACCTATTTCTCGCCTCGCCTATTTCTGCCGTAAAGCAGTAATGCGTTTCGGTTTGAAGGGTGGGGCAGCCGTTGTAACTATACTGAGACCTTAAAACTTATATCTCAAGGTGGGTGGCGCATTTACGTTGTAGATGTCTATGGGCTCCAGTAACCACTTAACACCAGGTGAGCTGTGAACTCGTCCACCCATCTAAACAATAAATATAGAAATAAAAAAATATATTTTAATCTAGAAGATTAAAAATGTTTGTAAATTATTTTTTACTTCTGGTACCATTTAATTAGATCCCATTTAATATATTTCACAGGTTTAAAACTGCTTTATATTGTTTAACCTTTTACAGCTTATATTGGACATTAGAAATAATAAAATAAAAATAATATTCTATATCTTATATTACCTCTCCCTCTTCAGTGAATATTGTATCAGCTTTTTTGGGATCAAATGTTTTTAGAATCATGTCTTTTAAATGATTTTCAACCATAGCTTGGACTTCACTAACTTTAACTCCTGTAAGTAAAAATATATGATAATAATTTATGATTCTAATTAATAAATTCCCAATTTAATTCCATTTAATAAATGTTAAGTTACTAGTAGCTTATAATTTTGATTTAAATAAAAATTTAATTACTGGTGATAAAACATATTGAGGAAAGTTGTATATACTCTTCTGTAAGAACTATACTGAGACTGTTCCACACAATAATGTAAGCACGAATACTTCATTTCCACGTTTTACATTGGCATAATGAAACTATTTTTTAAATTTAATTTGATACCCTAATTTGTTACAGTTGTTACTGTTACTTTTGAATTTCGTTTATATATTGCGATCAGTTACAAAGTAAAATAACGCAATCAGTTTTGAGTCAATTTCAACTTTCCAAGAGGTAAAACAGAGAAGAAAGTAGATGTAAGCGGGCATAATGTACACATCTGGTTTTCTCACTCAAAATGTACAATTCTGGCTTACTCCCTCAAAGATATACTTGTAGCTCACTCATTGTATCCTAATTTTTTTTTACTAATTCAGACAGAACAGCTCTTATCTGAAGTTAAGCAGTTAATATACACCATAATGTGGGTTCCCACATATGAATAATGTGTATCCATAACTACATATAACATATCCCCTATAATCCCATATAATCTACCATTCCCTATTCACTGTATCTGTATTTGCTCCATATTTATGTAAAATATACCTGCAAATAAAGAGCTTTTACTGTACTGTAGAATGGTAACAACTAACTAAATAATTCAGTAAAATGGAAGAAATAAACATTATTTATATCAAATATAATAATTACCTCCAAGGATAAGCCATTCAGCTAATAAGTTGGCCATCTGAGCTACAGCATTGTAATTCATTGACAGTTGTTCAATAACTTGCTCTGGATTTCCACCAGCTTGGAAGTATCTTTTAAGCTGACCAAAAATACCAGGTTCCATAATGTAGTCTGGAGTTTTAAATTTTTCCAGACATTCATTTAATACCTCTTCAGGGTTCTCAATAACATCTTCATTTCCTTCTTCCTAATAAATGTTATTTACCAGTTTAATAAATCAAACTACATATCACAACAAAATGCTTTGGAGTAATTATTTGTAAGTACTTATTTTGATTAATAACATCAATGAAATTATGAATTGCCTGTTCTCAGTTTGTGTTAAGGTTTCAGTTTGTGTTCTTAATTTTACTCTGTTTGGCTAAGGATTAATTACATTTGTTCAGGTTGTAACTTTTATTTTACTCATATTCACCTCAATCAATCTCAATGGTATGACAAGGATTGGTAAAATAATATAAATATAAATTTAAATTAGTAAAAAGATAAAATGCTACTTTTAAAACAGATAATGGATATATAGATGTAAGAGATTTAGGTAGTCAGGGAAACAAAACGTAAGTCTTGTTTTTTTCTAAGTTTTAATTAACAGAATTTGTTTTTTATGGAATAATATAAATATTGTTCAGCAACAGATTTATTAAACAAATGATGAGTTTTTAAAATCAGTTTATATTCATAAAATGTATTTACTTTAAAATTGTAATAAGTCACTATATTAAAAAAAATTCCTATTAGCACCAATTAAATTATTAACTTACTTCATATTGATTATTATGATTCTGACCATCCCATACACGTTCTTCCTCATACTGACTAGGCATGGTTCTATATTAAGTTGCACTCAACTTCTATAAAATATAATATTTATTAGATTTGATCAAAACAATTGCTACTGCTTATAACTATGTGTTTTTATTCGTGTTTACACGAAAATAAAGATTAATCGGAAAAGGTACACGTACAGCTTTAAACAAACAACAAATTTATGATTCTGAGGCCCTTGATTATCAAAGTTAAAACCACTAATATTCATTAAATATGAAAAAAAGCCTTAAACAACATTTTAATTTTTACTAATATGAAAAATGAATTGGTTTGTACCATAGATTATACACTTAATATATTAGAGGTTTGTACCTACATGGTATTATGTGTATAATCTATGTACATGGTGTTTACTGTTTATGATAGTAGTAGTAGTAGTTTTATGGTTTTCCGAAAAAAAGGGCGGGAACGTCAAACTAAATAGGCGCTTTTTTCAAGTTAATTTTAATTTATTTGGTTTTAGCCCTTTTTTACGACATTGTTTCCTAATTTTTCACTGTGTTTGAGTTTAAAATTATATTTCATAAGTGTGTTCCGTAATAATGGACGATGACGACGGGGGTGAGGGCTTCAGCTCCGCCCCTGTGTCCGCTCCCATAATAATGGGAAAAAGAAGAATGAAGTCATCTGAATACGACGAAAGCCGCAAAATAAAAATGACTTTCATTAAAAATAAGCGCGGTCTTTTTAAAGACCACCATGCTCTTTACGAAGACCTTACAAAAAAAGAATACCCAGTGCTTCTTCAATCAAGCATCTCACAACCAAATAACAGAGTCCCAATGGACCTGTTAAAAATAAACAAAGCATTAAAAAATATTCAAGGGGTCCAGTATGTCAAAGCTGCTGGGAACTTTTTTGCTAAAATTTACTTTGGCTGTGCTCGGGATGCCAACGCTTTTTTATTAAATGTAAGTTTTATGGAGTTAAACAATTGGACAGCAAAAATACCTTACGATAGCATTGAGAGTCAAGGAATTATTCGAGCTCCTGTGGAATTGAACGAAGAATCTCTTTTAGTAAATTTAAAAGCTTCATGCACAATACTCGGAGTAAAAAGATTTCTCAAAAAACAAGAAAATGGAAGTGACAAGCCACTGCAAACTGTGCTGGTTACATTTTTGGCGTCTAGCCATCCTGATCACGTCACATACGAGCATATTTGGATGCCTGTTTCGGATTATATTAGACCTGTGTTACAGTGCTTCAAATGCTACAAATTCGGACATGGAAGTGGTGCCTGTAAAGCCACTCAAGTTTGCTCTATTTGTTCAGGCAATCATTTTTATAAGGAGTGCAGCACACCCAACATCTTCAAGTGCTCCAACTGCAGTGGGCCACATTCTGCAGTTTCTTACTCTTGCTCAGTAAAAGCAGCCAAGGTTGCTGAAGTAAAAAATAAGATCATCGGCAAGCAAACATCATATGCAGCCATACTAAAGAATCCTGTTATTAAGAACCCCGTGACCTCTTCTGACATACCTATATCTGCGAAGACCCCTCAAGGTAGGGCTTTAATTTCAGACATTATCAACTCAGAAATTGTCATCAGAACCATTACAAAAACTTTAATAGAATTGTTAAAGAAAAAGGATTCTAAATCCCCTTCTGGACCTATATCTACTCAATTAATTAAAGAAATGCTAGTAACAAATTTTACATCATAATTTATGGATAGTTCTACTCAATCTTATATGCATAATTCTGTTGGTCAGTTTAATATCATTCATTGGAACTCTAGAAGTTTATTTCCTAAATTAGATCAACTTAAAGATTTCCTCAGTAAACTTGACAAGTGTGTTGATATGATTTTATTCAATGAAACCTGGTTAACTTCACATAAAATCATCAAATTACCTGGATTTAATGTTATAAGAAGAGATTCCAACCACCCACATGGTGGGGTTGCTATTGCATTACGCTCTAAGTATAAATTTAAAATAATAGACACAATTTCTCAATATCATTTTCAAAATATTTTAATTACAGTTTACATTAATAATTTTTCTTTTGACATTCTATGTGTTTACATTCCTCCACCACCAAATGGTAAGTTCACTATTAATTTATTGAAAGATTCATGTTCTAAATTTGTTTCAAATAATTATTTAATAATTGGTGACTTCAATGCACATCATGCTTCCTGGAGTTCAAGAGTCAATGATAGAAGAGGTAAAGCCCTTCATGATTATGTGGAAAGTTCTGAGTTGGTTTGTTTAAATGATGACACAATCACGACCTTTGCTCCATTTGGTCAACAAGGTAATGTATTGGATCTAGTATTCGCATCCCCTGCTCTTAGCTCTAGTTGCACAGTTTCTGTCCTTGATGATTTGCTCAGTAGTAATCATTTCCCTCTATTTATTGAAGTCTTTAACGATGCTTTTATTTCTTCCTCTGGCCCGACCACCTTTTCAATAAATCAAGTTGATACACTAGATAATACCTCCTTAGCTAACATAAATTTTAATAAGATTGACTGGTCAAAATTTAATAAGTTATGTGAAAGTGAGTTTTCAAGTTTTAGCTTCGCTGATAACCCTCTTGAAAATTATAATATGTTTTTGAGTATTTTACATGACATATTAATGACTTTTGACAAAAAGTGTTACTCGCACAAAAAACGGATTTATTCCAAAGCTGTTCCTTGGTGGAATGCTGATTGTGACCGCGTAGTTTTACAAGCCAAAGTTGCTTTATTATCGTACAAGCATTATCCAAATATGGAAAACTATATTATTTTTAAAAAGCTGGACGCTTTGAAGAAAAGAACTTTATATGAAATAAAACGTTCAAGCTGGATGAATCTTTGTTCATCATTCAATCGAATGACTTCGAGTAAAATTATTTGGGATCACATTCGTAGATTTAAGCACGCTAAACTCAATAATATTTCAACGTCTTCAAGTTTTTTTCAAAATTCCGCTAATGCATCTTTGTTTTTGGATTCGATAGCTGGTTCTGAGAATGAAATTTCCGAATCTAAGTTACAAGATTTTTTTAACAGCCACGGAAAACCGGAGGCTCAATGGCTGGTAGACCCATTCTCTATGGGCGAATTTGCGACTGCGTTAGAAAATAAAAAGGAAACCTCCCCTGGTCCTGATTTCATCCCTTATAAAGTAATCAAAAATCTTCCCCAGTATGCCAAGGAAATTTTATGTCAAATATTTAATGATCTTTGGCAAAACAACTGTATTCCTCCCATTTGGAAAACTCAACATGTAGTACCGATTTTAAAGCTTTACAAGGATCCCAACTGTATCAATTCTCACAGACCCATTTCTTTAACTTCTTGTTTTTCGAAAATTTTCGAAACTATGTTAAAAAACAGGTTAGAGTGGTTTACTGAAAATAACAACTTAATACCAAGTACTCAATACGGATTTCGTAAAGGTAAAAGTACAATAGATAACTTAAGCTGTTTGATTGGCGATATTAAAAATAACTTCCATAATAATCAATTTACATTAGCGGTATTTTTGGATATTAAAGGGGCTTTTGATAATATAGATCATTCCTACCTTATTGAAAGTCTACATTCTTTAGGCTTTCCAGGACATGTTCTGTTCTGGCTGTACAATTTCCTGAACAAGCGCTCTATGTTTTTGAAAATTAAATCTAGTTTATTTGGTCCTAAAATTTCTACAAAAGGTACTCCTCAAGGTTGCGTTTTATCACCTCTCATATTCATTCTTAGTTTAGTATGTTTCATAAAGAAAATTCCAAATTCTGTTAAACATTTATTCTTTGCTGACGATCTTGTTCTCTATGTAAACTGTAATGATATTAAAAGTGGTGAATCGGTTATGAATAGTTGTTTGTGTAATATTTACGATTTACTTACAAATTCTCTAAAACTTGAGGTCAATATTTCCAAAAGTTCTGCAATTTTATTTTCCCAAAATGGATTGCATTACCCTAAAGTTTTATACAATTATGATATTATTCCTGCTCAATCTTTCGTAAAATATGTTGGTCTTTCTCTAGATTTTGATCTTTCGTGGAAAACTCATATTGATGTTATTTGTAAAAGAGCTGAATTAGGTTTGAATATATTAAAATCGCTAACTGGAATAAAATGGGGAGCTGATCCCAAAGTTTTAAAAACGATTTACATTGCAACAATCCGAAGCCATTTCGATTATGGCTGTATGTTCTTTTCGGACGCAAATTTTTCTATTCTTAAGAAATTAGATAATGTGCAAAATAGAGCATTACGAATAATTACTGGTGCTATGATGTCGTCTCCAATTAATTCCTTGGAAGTTGAGGCTGGTATTGTTCCTCTATTCATACGAAGAAGTTTTATATTAGATAATTATTGCCTTAAGCTTATTAGCCGTGATAATCAAGTAACTTACAGGTATTTGAAGTATGCAAATATTCCAAATTATAATTTAATTCCGCTTCCTAATTCTTCATCCATATCCAGTGCCTTAACGTACTTGAATTTTGAATTTCAGGATGTGGTATTTTGGTCTACTCTATTGCCTTGTTTCGAATATAACTTTCATGACATGTTGAGAGATGTGGCTGTTGATCTAATCAAGTTTAAATCTAAAAATGATTTTCTGGAGTTCCTTGAAGATAGGACTGATTTTGTTAAAGTGTATACAGATGGCTCTAAAACTAAAGATAGAACTAGTTTTGCATTTTTTGATTCGTCCATGAACATAGGATCAGTTTATAAATGTAGCAATTTTTTCTCTGTTTTTTCGGCAGAAGTACTAGGTATTATATATGCTTTAGAGCACATTCGAGTAAATTACTCTGCAGGGGACAAAATTCTAATTCTATCTGATTCAATGAGCGCCTTGCAAGCTCTTAAAAATAAATGTATTAGTGCATCTGTAAATTATTTAATTTATAAGTTAAGAAGTTGTTTGAGTTCTTTGTATTTCAGAAATATATTTATTGAATTTTGCTGGGTGCCAGGTCACTCTGGTATTGTGGGTAATGAATTTGTTGATAAATTAGCCAAATCTACAAAAGATATAAATATTTCCGATTTTAAAGTTCCGTACTCAGATTTAGTTTATTCAATTAAACAAAATATGATGAAACGTTGGTCTAATTACTTGTCTAAGTCCAGAGAAACGAAAGGTAAATGGTTAGCTGAAATAGTCCCAGTACCTAGTACTAAATCTTGGTTTGATAATTTTAGATTCTTCCCGGGAAGAGCCTTTATATCGATTATTTGTAGATTACGTATAGGCCACGGCCATTTTCCTGCGCATCTTTTTAGATTAAAGTTAAGTGAATCAGCTGCATGTACTTATTGTAATTCTGGCATGTGTGATCTAGATCATATTTTTTTTAATTGTCCTGAATTCAATCAACAGAGATTATTGTTTAATGCATTATGTAAAGACACAGGCTTAAAATCTATTCCTAATTCCATTCAAGGTATTTTAAAGCTTCCACAACTATTCTCAATAGTGTATAATTTTGTACTTCACACTATAGAACGACTATGAATGTATAATTCATGAATGTATCATAGGTCTCCTGCTTATGTGCAAGTTTAATTATTTTTTTATAACGACTCATGTTCTTTTTTTGTTGTTTGTTGAAAGAAAACTTGTAATTTTTTATTTTTTTTATAGTAAGTTCTTGCAATTCATTTTGTCATTAATTTGTTGTTTTCAATGATTTGTAATTGTTTCTTGGTTTGGTTTGTTTCTTTTATTTGTGTTTTTATTGTAAGTTCTAGTTCATGTACTATTTTTTTGTAAAATTAGTTTAAGCTGATGGCCGTGTTGCCAATGCTTTCAATAAATTAAAAAAAAAAAAAAAAGTAGTAGTTTTATTTTTCCAAATGGAAAGGCACAGGTATCATACCACACAGCGTAATCTTTTATATGTACTTTTTATTTTATGAAATATGATACTATGAAATGGATTGAAGTTGATTAATCTATGAAACATGACATGAAATGAAATGAGATCTCAGTAAAATTGCGGTCATTTACTGAGATTTTTTCAGTGGACTTTTTGGAGCAATTAAGTGTATAATCTATGTTTTGGAGGATCCCATGGAGTTAAGAATAGTAACTCCATGGAGGATCCCGAGAAGTTAGGTGAATGAAGTTAGCCCCTCAAAAAAAAATTTCTTTCCTATTTTCTACTTATTTTCTATTAATTCGTTTGTTCATCATTTGTTCTTGATTGTTCACTGTTAATAATTGTTTGTTCTGCATTTATTTATTTTAAAAAAATTATTAAAAATATATGTACAAGTTAGCCCCTCGATTGCAATTTTTTATATTTTTTCGTCCTTAATGACTCGTAAATATTCATTTTCGATTGTTCTTGTATAAAACACGTTTGTTCTCTTTCGAAATTACTCGTTTTTTGTTTAATTTACTATTTGTATTAGTTGATTAAATGTATGGAAAATATGTGTACTGCGCATGCGTCAACTATAATGCCTAAACTTTCTACACGGTTTTAATCGTGAAAAAAAAAACAAATATTAATCCTGAAGGAGCAATTAATTGGTATATAGTTTAATTAAAAAAATTAAAAAATAAATAAATGAATAATGTACATTGGCGTAAAGTTAGACCAAATACATTTTTTCCATCCTCCTATATACCTATCGTTATATATGAAGGTATAAAAAGATAGGGAGTCCACAAAGTCCACATACTAATATAAACAAATAAGTAAATAATATGTTCATTATTTATCTTTCAAGAGATAATGTAGGTATACATTATAATAACTTTTTTACACAGTCGAAATTATATTCCTAACATTAGTAAAATAACATTTTAATCATTTTTTTATAGGTTATGTATTGAAAGTGTTGGAAAATTATTTCATGTTTTAGCTGGAAAACGACATTGAGAATTATATGCAATACAAGATAATGGGCTCCATCAAATGAATTCGAATGAAACCAAACTGTTTACCATTCCAAATTCGATTGTCGGGCAGATAGAAAACGAAAATTCACTCAAAGTGAACCTCGGCCTGCATTTGTGAAACGGCAAACACTCACTATTGTCAAAGAGATTGAAGAGACGACTAAAAATGAGATGTGTTATATTATTATACCTTTGCCATCTTGTAGTCAAGGTAGGTGTAACTGTCAATAATTAGTAACACTCACAGATCTCATAATCAAATAACAATATCAGAAAAAAGGAGAATAGTTAGTTAGTTAGTGGAAGTAGTCAAAATGGGCAAGTGGACCTCAGTTCCTATTACATAAGGTACTAGGAAGTTTGTGATAATGAAAATTTATCACAGTGTAATATCACTTACTTACTTTAACAGTGAAGAAAACATTGTGATGAAACCTGCACACCTAAATGTTCTTAGGATTTTCTAAGTGTGTAATCCACCAACCAGCACTAGGCCAGCGTGGTGGACTAAGGCCTAAAAACCCTCTCAATGGTAGTGGAGGCCAGTGTCCAGCAAGGGGATATATTATATGGGCTGATGATGATGACTAGGAAGTTACATACTACTACTACTACTACAGTACACATATAATCCTATATATTTACAAACTATAAGTTTGTTGGGTACCTAGAAATTGCTAACATTATTTCATATTTCCAGATGTCCAGCCACTTGAAAATAAGTGTAGTAATGACAAAGCTATCCAAGTAGCTCCAGCAGAGGAACACAAAGGCAAGGCAAGTGTGTATTTCCACATCACCCCTTAATATATCTGAAGCAAGTACAAGTAAACAATCAGAACCAGCAAAAAGAAAACTGTTGTTCTTGAGGACAAATTTGACAGTGATGAGTCAAATGCACCAGCAACAGAAGGATCAACTGTTGACTATGAGTTATAGAAGAAGATTAATTAATATTTATTTAAATTAATATTAATGAATATTAATTCTACTTATCGTGCAAAATTTGTGGTCAAAACATATATGTGTATTTTATAAATAAATATTCATTCTCAGTATTAATGTTGTTTTAATCTTCGATTGAAAAATTTGTTCATATTTTCGAATAACATAAACACGTGACTTTAAGCATAAACATATTTTTTAGGTAAATACTTTATTTAGCTTTGCTGGATTTATCCAAGATTTCGACATACCAAAATTTCATACAGGAAAGACAGAGATAGATAGCTATCTGATTGAATACCCTTGTAGAATTGAGCTTCGAAGAAAGCTCTTTTCTTCTTCTCTTCAAAGTTTATTCTTATTCTTTATTAGAATTTATTCTAGTTTGCACAGCTTCTCTAACCGACACTGCATGGAATAAATAATCATTATAATTATAAAATATATTTCTGTTTCCATACCATACAATTTTCATAGTTCAAATATTAATTTGGATTGATATGAATTTATTTCGAAATAATTTGTATTAAACATTTGTATTTCCTCAAAATTTCTATTTTTATAATAATGACTGTGACCACCCCATAAATCAAAAAATTAAAAATATTAAAGATAACTTATTTTTAAATAATAGATTAAAAATTATAAACAAACGTATTAAAATATTATATTATGTCTATCATTCTTAAATAATTCAGTAAAGAAATAATTTTCGCATCACCGTATATAATTAATATGAATAATAGGGTATTGCCCACTATGCTAAAAAAAAATCATAAATTATGTTTTTTTGATAGATCTACAAAAAAGCAAGTGAGTAATGATATGTTTCCATAAAAAAAATGGAAAAAAAAATTAAAGAAAGATATTATGCACAAGTTCAAATGAATATGTATTATGCTAAAAGTAAAATTTGCTACTTTTGTGTAGCAAACAAAAAATAATCAGGTCACTATAATTAGTATTGATTTTGATCCCGAGTAAGTTGCACAGTTGTTAGGTAATGTAGTTTCTTTTTGGAAGAATAACATTTTTTCTAATCTTACACAAAAATGTAATGTTAAATACTTAAAAAAATCTTCATACCTATTTACCTTTTAGGGAGTACAAAATATTGATGTGTACAAAGTGAATGTGATTTAATAAAAATAATATTTCAATTTAAATATGTTTTATTTAAAAATTATTCCTAACATACAGGTACAAAGGTTACATATTATTAATCTTTATTCCTTTTCATATATATAAGCCCATATTTAGCACATTTGTGGAAAACAGAATCAAAATAATAATGAGTTGCTAGCCATACAAGACCAGCATAGAAGTCTTATTAAAATCTGTTCAGTAGTTTTTGAATGAAGAGTGAAAATACAAAAATTCCTATTTATAAGTAAGGATTACTTATTTAATTATAGGTACTTAGTTAATTGTAGGTGGCAAACTATCTAAAAACTTTCTATTTTCCACCAAGTTGACATCAATTATCCTTCCTGCATATATATTTATTGTATTGTTTTTTTTTATACTGTAACAAGGGGTGATATTACATTTGCAATTTCTGGGAGTTTGTTGAAAAATATATTGCTTGCTTGACTTACAGATAGATCGAAATCATCAGCCAATTGAGAGAATGTTCTATTTAATTTTATTCTCATCAAACATAATATAATATTTTGTTCAGAAACATTTGTATGTTTCTCAATCAAGCCTATTATGAAAATAATTCTTGTGGAAGACCAATATATAAACGTGGTTTATTTTTCACTTTAGATAAAGTTGTTAACACATTCATTTTTTCAACTTTTTTAGTCTTCTTGAGAGCTATAGTCTGCAGTGCACAAGTCTTTGATGGAGTGGAGATATAGAGAGATAACTCATAGTCAACAGTTGATCCTTCTGTTGCTGGTGCATTTGACTCATCACTGTCAAATTTGTCTTCAGGAACAACAGTTTTCTTTTTGCTGGTTCTGATTGTTTACTTGTACTTGCTTCAGATATATTAAGGGGTGATGTGGCAATACACACTTGCCTTGCTTTTGTGTTCCTGTGCTGGAGCTACTTGGATAGCTTTGTCATTACTACACCTATTTTCAAGTGGCTGGACATCTGGAAATATGAAATAATGTTAGCAATTTCTAGGTACCCAACAAACTTATAGTTTGTAAATATATAGGATTATATGTGTACTGTAGTAGTAGTAGTAGTAGTATGTAACTTCCTAGTCATCATCATCAGCCCATATAATATATCCCCTTGCTGGACACTGGCCTCCACTACCATTGAGAGGGTTTTTAGGCCTTAGTCCACCAAGCTGGCCTAGTGCTGGTTGATGGATTACACACTTAGAAAATCCTAAGGACATTTAGGTGTGCAGGTTTCATCACAATGTTTTCCTTCACTGTTAAAGTAAGTAAGTGATATTACACTGTGATAAATTTTCATTATTACAAACTTCCTAGTCTTCTTCTTCTTCCAGTGCCTCTTCAATCCTGAAGGTTGGCCGTTAGCTTTCTATATTCGTTTTTATCTGCAGCCAGCCGGAACAGCTGTTCGACGGAGGCAATACCGGTCCACTCCCGGATATTCCTTGTACCTACTTCCTTCCTACTTCCTAGTACCTTATGTAATAGGAACTGAGGTCCACTTGCCCATTTTGGCTACTTCCACTAACTAACTAACTATTCTCCTTTTTTCTGATATTGTTATTTGTATAACGTAGTGATTACTTGCTCAGTGGTTATTTGATTATGAGATCTGTGAGTGTTACTAATTATTGACAGTTACACCTACCTTGACTACAAGATGGCAAAGGTATAATAATATAACACATCTCATTTTTAGTCGTCTCTTCAATCTCTTGGACAATAGTGAGTATTTGCCGTTTCACAAATGCAGGCCGAGGTTCACTTTGAGTGAATTTTCGTTTTCTATCTGCCCGACGATCGAATTTGGATGGTAAACAGTTTGGTTTCATTCGAATTCATTTGATGGAGCCCATTATCTTGTATTGCATATAATTCTCAATGTCGTTTTCCAGCTAAAACATGAAATAATTTTCCAACACTTTCAATACATAACCTATAAAAAAATTATTGAAATGTTATTTTACTAATGTTAGGAATATAATTTCGACTGTGTAAAAAAGTTATTATAATGTATACCTACATTATCTCTTGAAAGATAAATAATGAACATATTATTTACTTATTTGTTTATATTACCTATGTAAACTCCCTATCTTTTTTATACCTTCATAACGATAGGTAAGAGGATGGAAAAAATGTATTTGGTCTAACTTTACGCCAATGTACATTATTTCATTTATTTATTTTTTAATTTTTTTAATTAAACTGTATACCAATTAATTGCTCCTTCAGGATTTATATTTGTTTTTTTTATTCACGATTAAAATCGTGTAGAAAGTTTAGTTGACGCATGCGCAGTACACATATTTTGCATACATTTAATCAACTAATACAAATAGTAAATTAAACAAAAAACGAGTAATTTCGAAAGAGAACAAACGTGTTTTATACAAGAACAATCGAAAATGAATATTTACGAGTCATTAAGGACGAAAAAATATAAAAAATTGCAATCGAGGGGCTAACTTGTACATATATTTTTAATAATTTTTTTAAAATAAATAAATGCAGAACAAACAATTATTAACAGTGAACAATCAAGAACAAATGATGAACAAACGAATTAATAGAAAATAAGTAGAAAATAGGAAAGAAAATTTTTTTTGAGGGGCTAACTTCATTCACCTCGAGAAGTTTATGCCATAGATATGATATTTAAATATTTTTTTAAGGGATTTTATGATCTAGTAACAAAGACCTTTAGGTCAAACATTTAAACATAATTTATGCTATACACAGGTTAATTTAATGAAAGTTTATATTATTTTTTGTTGCAGTTTGAATATAAATGTAATGGCAGGCAACACTTGACACATGATTACAGATTTTGAATATTAGAATTATTTTAAATGTTTAAAAAACAGATGATTGTCTTCTCGTAAGAAAAAGTCAGTACTTCTAATCTGGACATGGTCAAAGCAACATGTAAGAGTTTTACAAAAATATAAAGATAATAATTTTATAATGGTGTAACAGTGTTCAAACTATCTGCAATATAATTATAATGAAGCAGTGTGTTTTTAAATAGCCCCTCATCACCTACAGAACCCAATCCCCTCAAATTTAACGGTCCAACATTTTTCATAAAAATTATACTAAAATAAGACATGACTTAAAAGTGTTAGTTACCAGGTCACAAAAATCCTTAAATAAAAAAAGTTGAGAGCACTGATTGTCAGATTTGTCTGATGTCAAGCAATGACAAGCATTGAAGCAACGGCAGTAAAAAGTTGAAGCGATAAATTATCAAGCAAGCAAATTAAGCATTTGTCGCCTGGTTGATTGAATTTAATATATAACTATGGCCGACGATCTACGAAATTATACCTTACAATTGCAACAGGTAGGTAATATACATTATACCCAAAATATTTTTGTTTACCAAATATTTTACTCACTCTTGATGGTATTTTTCTTAGGTGGAGGCAGCGTTATTAACGGATCCACATAACGAAGAACTTTTGAAGTTAAAGGCTGATTTAGAAGAAGTAATTGAATTGACACAAGATTTAATTAAGACTCAAGACGGTGATTCAAAAGTCTCTAATATTCATGGTTCTAGTAATAGTGATGATGTTACAGCGTCCCTGTTGGCTGCAGAGGAACGAGATCCTGCAACTAGGAACTATTCTAAATGGATTATTGGCGAAAAATGTTTGGCAAAATGGAGAGCTGATGGAATGTAAGAATTAAAAAATGCTTTATTTCTGGAACTACTGTACACTTTTTACATTACAGTACTTATAAGTTAAACATATTGTATGTGACAATTAAACCGATATTATAGTGATCTTAAAATTGTAGGTTTTATGAGGCTCTCATTGAGGAGGTGCTAGAAGACAATTTAAAAGTAAAATTTGATGGATACACAACCTTGGAAGTAGTCTCAATAACTGATATAAAGCCTTTAAATTCAGGAAGTAAAAGACCACATAGTACTGATGAGAGCAAGTAAGTAGAAATAAATATCCTTGTTTTATATTTCATGAGATACATTATAATGAATACTAAATTGACCCTTGAAATACAACTATCATCAAATAACAAAAATACTTACAATGTACTTAATATAATTATAATATTAAATACTTCAATTATATTTATATATATATCGTTAATATTCCATTTGAATCTCATGACTACTGTATCATTTGGTCCATATTGTATAGCTGTGCAGTGAGTTTTACTGTTTTTAGATATAATGTGATTCTTGTCAAGTCTCAATCGTTGTGTTTACTGAGTAAAAAAAAGTTATTTTAAAAACATTCAGTTAATGAATAATGTTAGATAGGTTAGAATTAATTCTTTA
The DNA here is from genome assembly GCF_030267445.1 of Bombyx mandarina. NCBI lineage: Eukaryota > Metazoa > Arthropoda > Insecta > Lepidoptera > Bombycidae > Bombyx > Bombyx mandarina. The sequence continues at coordinate 8,477,565 of NC_143212.1, read as the reverse complement.
AAAACAATTGCATTTTTGCATTGGCAGTAAACACTGGTTACAAAATTTGTTTAAAATCAGAGTTATTGTGATTTACATTATTTTAATTGAGAATGACAATTTTAACTTGATGATATGCTTTGTGATGAGTCATTTATATGATTTTACCTGAAATAAAAATGGAATGTATAAATAAAAATGAAAATGGATAAATTTTGAATTTATTTGAAATTGTGTAAAATTTATTGGCAGCAGCCTTCTTAGTATTCTTTGTGTTCCGTACCATATTTTATTTTCCCTGATGCTGTAATGTACCAAGCAAGCGCTGAAACAATACTTTCATCTACATCATTTTGTCATTTTTGCATGTTCAAAACATATTTAAAGCTACTTTTACAGTATAATCTTGTAATTAATATTTTCATGATCAAAAAATCTGTATAGTATTAAGAAACAACAGAATCAAAGATGAAATGAAAATATTAAATGTGAGATTAAACCGTAATTTCAATTAATATTGTTATTGTTGTGGAAAATGATTAAATTGCAATATTTGTTTCAGACTTATTGTATGGTTATTTTTTTTATTTAATAGTATTGTTGTAAATTGTAGAAAGAAATACATTAATTGATGTTTTTCCACTTTATATTTAGTGCTTACTGGAGTCCATAGAAATCACATAATTAAATATAAACATTGACCTTACCACTAGTATATATAAGATAGGAATGATCCATATGAATTAGGAACTTAGGTAGGAAATAAAGATAAAGATAGTACAAGTAGTTCACTGAGTCTGGGGTCATATCTGTATCTGATATCTTTTGTGTTTTTTTTCCTCAACCTATTATAATAAGAGCATAAAAGATAACATCCACTGAAAGTCTAGTGAAGGAGAACTCCACTTTAAAAAAAAACAGATGGAATTTAAATTCACTAATATTATGTTTTTCTTTCCAGACATGGCAAAGGGTATAACAGAGAGTATTTAAAGAAAAAAAAGCAGAAGAAACAACAAAGATTCAAACAGATTGAAGAAGAACGAGAATCTGAGAAGAATAAGTGGTTATCATTTCATACTAAGGCTTCTAAAAAACCTGGTGTCAGAACAAAAAGTATATTTGCTTCTCCTGATAATCTGACAGGGAGAGTAGGGATTGGTACTTGTGGTATATCAGGTAAACCAATGACTGAGTATACACCTGGCGAAAAGTGGAAGAAAGGAGGATAAAAGCTTAAAAATAATTATAATTGTATCATTGTTTAGTTTTAATAGTCTACATATAGAAAATGGCAGAATATCGTTAAACTTCATCAAAACATTTATTTACTAGTGCAAAGGTTCAAATTTGGCCAGAGGCTGAACATAAATAATATTGAAAACATATTTCCAGGACTATTCTTCATTTATGAATGCACAGATAAATAAACTTTTTTGTTAATTTTGCTCTAACTCTTTACATTAACTTATTTCATCTAATGAAATTATCAGTATGCGTCTCCCGAAATATTTATACCACAACATGGCTTTGGATTTTTAATGCAGAAAATGAGAGCTCACGTTCTACCGATTTTTTTAAAATAATTGAGCAATAAGTTATAGTCTAGATTCCAGAGGATTATATGGCAAGGTAAAAGCATAACATTATTATTTATCTCAATAGTGGCCCTTAAGACCAGCCTTAGCAACTATCATTTACAATATTTTCTCAATGAAACAACGATGAAATATCCTATATGTCTGATTTGATATAGAATATAGTCACTTGAAGAGGAAAACGTCTTATCTTGAAAAAATATTGCTGATGATACCCTAAGCCTGTATATAGTTAAGCTAGTCAATAATTTGAAGTGACTTAGAACGAAAGATCTAAAGTACTAGATTGTGTTGTAATCAGTGGTAGGGTTGGGATCGCATATTTTTTTCTCTTGTGTTAATACTGCAATTGCAAATCTCTGTAAATATTTTACAGTACCAACCTATTGTATTATATGAGTTCTGTTATTGTCTAACGATATTTTGTCGAACTTTTAGACAGGGTGTAAGGAAACGGCTCTTGAAGTTGAACCGGTATAAATTACTTGTTTCTTAACATAAATGAAGAATAAAAAAACTTGGCTAATTACAAAATATAATTATTGTAAATACTGCACAATATAGAACTAATGTGTTCTTGGTAATTGCGTTGAGCCACTCATAGAATGTTGATGGTTGCCGACGCCGGGTGCCTATAATATATGTAAACTATAAGATATATACCTTTTTTTATTTATTGCTTAGGTTGGTGGACGAGTTTACGGCCCACCTGGTGTTAAGCGGTTACCGGAGCCCATAGACATATACATCGTAAATGTGACACCCACCTTGAGATATAAATTCTAAGGTCTCAGTATAGTTACAACGATTGCCCCACCCTTCAAACCGAAACGCATTACTGCTTCACGGCAGAAATAGGCAGGTGGTGGTACCTACCCGCGCGGACTCACAAGAGGTCCTACCACCAGTAATTATGCAAATTATAATTTAGCGGATTTTATTTTTATTACACGATGTTATTCTTTCACAGTGAAAGTCAATCGTGAATATTGTTGAGTACGTATTTCATTAGAAAAATTGGTACCCGCCTGAGATTGCACCGGTATTCGACCGGTGCATCGCTCAACACGAATGCACCGGACGTCTTATCCTTTACGCCACGACGACTTCTAATGTGTTGTGATTGGTATTACAAAAGTGCTACAATAATATTAAAGGTTTTATTTAATTTAGTTTTTTAAAAGGTAAACGAGCATATGGCTAATACTATTGGAAGTTGTCATTGTGGCATGGACATCAGCAATGCCTGGGGCATATCTAAGTTGCTGCCCGTATATAAATAAAAATTTAATACAAATATATCTTAAAGCGAATGAAAAAAAAAAACAAGAATGCTATAAAGTTTTTCGAATCAGTTTTTTTGTGTTATAGTGTTAAGAATCGCTTGCATCCCATCTGTGGCCCGGAGCTGTTCCCTCACACCTTGTGATTATATATGTTTGTAGTTTTGTAAAGGCCTAACTCACAAAGGTCAATAACAGTTAATGTGAGATAATTCCTTATAGGAATCCATTTAACTGTAAAACGACAAACTTTGGTTTTACAGCTTAATCACCACATGCCATTGTCGTTGTGTAACAGGTGATTAAGTAAACGATGTTTACGAATAAGCCGGTCATAAATCAGTTATGTGCGTGTCGAATATGACAGTAATACGCGTGTTTATTGAACTGGTAAAGCGGAAATAAAGTTTACATTTTACACAACTAAGTTGTTTTATTAAATCTTGCCTTCTTCCATCGCTTCATGGGTAAACACAGTAATAGAACATCTGCACAATCTTAAATGAGGCTGTTTTCAAGATGTTTGGCTAATGGCATTTTATATAACGGGTCTTTCTAATGCCCTCCTAACGGTAGTTTATTTAACGGGTCCATAACATGGTTTTCACTTTTGATGAGTACCTACCCTTCATCACGATCACGGGTCCGCCGTCAGACTATCAGTTTATCTGTGATCATACCGCTTGCAACAGCGCCGAAATATCGGGAATTCATTAAAATTGAAAATCGTGGTAAGAAACTATGGTAAATAATAGTCACGAAAGTTTAAAACAATTCGTAATAAATAACATTTTTTTTTATTTAAACAATCAATTTTTAAGCGGAGTTTGCACGTTATACATATTTTTTATCGAGAGAAATGCGGTATCTTCCAGGTACCATTATCACTAAATAGTTAGCATACCTTTCAGTAGGTATGGACCATTCAACCTCAGAGTGAGAGAGTTGGCAACAAGGCAACAAAGTAGTGGTGGAACAATCCCACCCTGTAGGCATCGTCTTAGTATACTCATTCTATCACCATGTTTGAAATAAAACTTAAAACGCGATTTCCTTTTAGCTTTCCGTTTAGCCTCCTTATATTTGGTCGAGATTTTAAATTTCTACATGATATATGATAGGAAATTGCGTCGTAGCGAATAAATATGTCTAAGTTTTGTTATCCGCTGTGAATTACTAGATTTCTGAATAGGTACTGCAGAAATTCGTTCTTTTGCCTTCTCTTTTAAGACGACCTCGACAGATGCTAGGTCCCTGTTTCAGTCAGGAGATAAAAGGACGGTATCGATGCTATTTTGTCACAAATGAACAAAATCTTATTACTGTCCGAACAGTTATAATAAATTGTCCCATTACAGTAATAATGGGTAACGATCTAAAGAGTACCTACTTTAGTCCTCTAAATTTTCCCTTATGTAAATATAGTTTCTAAATTAGAGCTATGTCAAATTTATTTGCTTTGAGCACACGCCCCAGAAGGGCTTGTTAACGCTAATTATGTTATAAATTTATTTGTACGCACCTCAGCGGCATTTTTCGTATTTTGTTAGGATGTCTTAAAATAAGCATTTTAACAAAATAGGCTGATCTTCTAGATAAAGGACATTGAGCCCGATTATCTCCCCGGGACACCGAAGGAGGCGATAGACCTACCCCTCGTATCCTACGAGGGAAATTTAGAGGATATTGTGTCGAGCAATATTTTTAGAATCTAGACGAACCCTGGACCAGTCGAATATGACGCTGTGTTGCTTTCAAAACTTAACTTTGGCTGTATAGAATAGTAAGATAAGTATGAAGTCATATTGTTCTCCCAACCCCAGACCTCAGATTTTTAGGGCTTTGTCCACCAGACGTCCAACGAAACAGTCTGTTTTATGTATCTGAACCTAGTTATCGACGTCTTCTACAGATTTTAATGTGTTGATTGCTATTCGCTGATTTTTTACTCATTAGTCCATGAAGTACCGTCCTATACGATTTTAATGCATGAAATCTTGCAAAAATTTATTGCAAAGCCTTAGAAATGACTCAATGGACAGAAATAGATTTTGGTCTGACTTAGTGAGAAAGTACCTACAAATCAAATCAAATCAAAATTTTTTTATTAAACATAAATGAAAGTACATACTTGTTGAACGTCAAAAGAACTACCGCCAATTCACAAAAACTAGCCTTCGTCCTGAGAAGAATTAGCAAGAAACTCAGCGGGCATGTCTTTTTTTTTTAATATTAGATTTTTTTTTAATATTCATTTTTACAATGAGTATTATAACGTAACAATCATTACAATATTGAAATGCCCGGAGTGAGAAACTCATTCCCACTTTGTGCAATCTTCTAGATAATCTTTAGCTTATAGATAATAGTAAGATTTATTGCACAGATGTTCTTTAATAGTTTTCTTAAACCTATGTATATGTAGGTTCTGAACATCTTGTAGGATTTTGTTGTACAGGCGCAGAGACAAACACCCGAATGAATTTCGAATCTTATGTAATCTACTCATCGGCACAACGAGCTCCGATCACCGTCCTCGTCGAACCCGTCGCTTGCGACGAAGGGCTCGACGAGCGAACTAACCCATAGACACAGCCCACCGAGATTCTCGCCGGATCTTCTCAGTGGGTCGCGTTTTCCTAAAAACGCTAGGAGTTTCCTAAAAAGTCGGACATACATAATAGAAATACTAGGAACAAACACAAGCTAGTTGTTTTTTTTCTTTTTTCTCTCCCACCTATGCTGATAGCCTTGAGAGGCTATTTCAGCTTCGCCCTAACGTTTGTAGGTGAACTCGCGGGGCTCAACCGGAGAGTTGCTAACACTGACCCTAGCAATAGCAGTGCTTCGCAGAATCTACCACCGGATCGGAAACGCGACCCACTGAGAAGATGGGCCGGCGAGAAACTCAGTGGGCTGTGTCTGTGGGTTAATTTACTCGCCGAGCTCTTCGGCGCAAGCGACGGGTTCGACGAGGACGGTGACCGGTGCTTGTGGTGCCTAAAAGCACCGTTAATGGATCGGGCACCTGCATCGTATTCACTTCAAATTGCTTGATAGGAGTGAAAGAGATAGAGTAGGAATTGTCGTTTGAAGACGGATATCTCATAGCACAAAGATAGCACCGTGGTGAGGAGATCATTTCAAGCCGGAACGTCTGTACAAAAAAAATCTCTGAAAACGGACGTGGTGTTTCCAGATAGTATGCATGAACTCTGAACCGGTGGTGGGTGGTGCAATTATAGGTATTTTCCAGAACATTTCTGGAAAATTTGTATTATTACAGTGCAAATTAAGTGTAAATAAATATAGAGTAAGGTAGCAACTAGCATTTGAAATATTTAAAACTGTTTTAGTCTATGATGTAATATTGAAGTGAGCAGTAGTAGGTATCTAGGTGTTTTAGTAATGTGTCTTGTTATGCAGACGAAGTCATAGCTAGAAACCATAGTTGATATAATAAATTTTGTTTAACTAGACGATTGTTAGAGTGTTACCATTGCTAACAGATTTTCTAATAGGTACGAGTACCGAGTATGCGTAGGAGGTAACGTAATCAAATCACTCATGTGCGCCTCATTGTTTACAAATTTAAACCGTAAATTAGTACCACTCAAATGAAACAGTTACTGCACCATTATTTAAAGTTATTACTAGGCATCCGAAATGTGCTAACAACTATTAGTGGTTTTAGATTACATAGAATGGTAATTATGCATTATAATTTATGCATTTTAGTTTTTCTTATAGAGGATCGTGATCATGCTTACAAATTACACGACTTTCTTATATTGCCTAGAAGTATGAATTAGTTGTGTTATTTTTTTAACGCGGAAGTCTTTAATGAACACCTTTTTTTTATTGCTTAGATGGGTGGACGAGCTCACAGCCCACCTGGTGCTAGGTGGTTACTGGAGCCCATAGACATCTACGAAGTAAATGCGCCACCCACCTTGAGATATCAGTTCTAAGGTCTCAGTATACTTAGTCTGGCCATAAATACTGTTACAATTAAAAATAAACAAAATATTACATTTGAATTTGGAATCTGTCATTTTTATATGATTGCTCATTGAGTTTTCTCATTTTGGCGCCAATACATTGTACAATATTTTGCGATATTAAAATGGAGTGGGGTGATAAAGAGAACCGAATCGCTTTGATTGCATTACACAAAGTAGGGGTATGGAGCCAAATGTAATTTTTAAAACTCCATACGCTTGGTATTAGTAAAATGTTTGTGTACCGGGCTATTAATAGGTGCAATAAGACCTCCTGTGTTTGTGATAGAAAAAGATCTGGCCGTCCACGTAGTGTTCGTACGAAAAAGGTGGTCAAAGCAGTAAGGGAAAGGATTCGAAGAAATCTTGTCCGAAAGCAAAAGATTTTATCTCGGGAGGTGAAGATAGCAAGCACCTAGAACCATGTCGCGTATTTTAAAAGATGACTTAGGACTTGCAGCCTATAAGAGACGTACTGGTCATTTCTTAACTGATAATTTAAAAGAAAATAGGGTGGTAAAATCGAAACAACTACTGAAGCGGTACGCAAAGGGAGGTCATAGAAACATTTTGTTTACGAATGAGAATTTTTTTACAATTGAGCAACATTTTAACAAACAAAATGACCGATTTATGTTCAAAGCTCTAAGGAAGCTTCCCAATTAGTCGACAGAGCGCAACGTGGGCATTATCCGACTTCAGTGATGGTTTGGTGGGGTATTAGCTATGAAGGAGTGACAGAGCCATACTTTTGTGAAAAAGGTATCAAAGCATCGGCACAAGTGTATCAAGATACCATTCTTGAGAAGGCAGTGAAGCCCCTTAACAACACCATGTTCAATAATTAAGAATGGTCCTTCCAGCAAGACTCGGTGCCAGCAAGGTCATAAAGCTCGGTCTACGCAGTCTTGGTTGGAAACGAACGTTTCGGACTTCATCAGAGCTGAAGACTGGCAGTCGTCTAGTCCCGATCTTAATCCGCTGGATTATGATTTATGGTCAGTTTTAGAGAGTACGGCTTGCTCTAAACGCCATGATAATTTGGAGTCCCTAAAACAATCCGTACGATTGGCAGTGAAAAATTTTAGAAAGACTAGGTAGTTACAACGGCTGCCCCGCCCTTCAAACCGAAATGCATTATTGCTTCACGGCAGAAACAGGCAGGGTGGTGGTACCTACCCGCGAGAACTCACAAGAGGGCCTACCACCAGTAAGTATGTATTAAGTAGGTACTATGAAAAAAGTGGTACCTGCCTCCGCCTTTGAGCATCGTTATTCGCATCGTTCGCTTCGAGTACATCGGGTGTCTTATCCTTCACACCACGACGACTTTTGGTGAAATTTGATGAATACCCAAATCTGCGTAGTAAGGAATCTGAAATTTTTAATTCAGGGACGGTACTATTTAAATTCAACAGTGCTCGTCAACTAAAATTAATTATTTGTCTCGCGAATACTAAAAAAATGCTTGTCTCATTATTGCAGAGCCGGTGTTAACAAAATAGAAGAGATGTTACTACTAGTAATGCTAGACTAGAGAGACTATTAGAATTCTTGTGAAATTTAGAGTAGTGTTCTATATTTTAATCACTTTGAAAGTAAAGTAGAATTGTCTTCAAAAATGGCGAGATCCTCAACAGAGCCAAGCGTCTAGGATCAGAGAGAGAGAATTCGCCGTATCTGGGGGAGTCGACGCGGTTGTAGCGTAAACAAGGATGACAATTAACCCATAAACAACTCACTGAGTTTCTAGTCGTATCTTCTCAGTGGGTCACGATTCTAATGCGGTAGTAGATTCCACGAAGCACTGCTCTTGCTAGGGCTAGTGTTAACAAATTATCTCAGTTTGGAAGCCGCGAGCTCACTACCTGTCCGCGCGTAGCTGGATTAGCGACTTAGGCTACCAGTGGAAGGGAAAAAAGATGATAAATTAAATTAACCTGGTGTATTATGACATTTTAAACAAACTTTCGAGATTCCTCTCTATTAAAACTATTAATTTTTTGTGAAAATGTGCATAGTTAGAATTGCACTAATGTGAAATCAGATTGAGTTTTGATTTCGAAGACAAATAAATGCTTAATGTAACAAAATAATCTTGTCACATAAATTGATATTCAAATAGCAACTACCGAATAATCCTAGACAGCTGCGTCTCGCGAGGGTTGCTTTGTCGCATATCGCATTTGCAATTTCAGTGACGGCGTGTGACACGAACATACTAAGTATTCAACGAGTTTTGTTGAGATTCTGAACAAAGATTCAATCGTTACAATGTCAGGATTCCATTCTTTCTTTAAATAAAGGAAAAGAAAGGATCCAATTTTCTAAGCTATTCGCTAATAACTTTTTATGAAAGTGTAGGTATGTACCTAATCTCGGCATGAGTTGAATCACTATATTAAATATGCAAATTCGGCCCGTTTGGCGTTAAGGGGAGAAATTCGCATGCAGGTACGATGACCTGAATTGTCAGAGGTGGTCAACAATTAGAATTAGAGGAGCGCGGGTGGGCAGTGGGCGGCCGGGTGCTGGGCGGTGGCGCTGATGGCGGGCTGGTGGCGGGTGCGTCAGTCGGCGCTCGCGATCCGTGCGCTCGGCCGCCGCCTTGCAGTCGCGCCGTGATCTTTATCGGCGGGTATTATGCCGGCGCACCGGAGTCGCGCCCCACGTGCCGCGAGCTCGCCGGTGCCCGCCGACTACGCGCCGCCACCACACTACCACGCTGTCCTCTCATCCTCCAACAACATAACACATGCGATTATACAGCTCACGTCTACCGGAATGTAAATATTTATGGATGTCAGTTTTCAGTTGTTTAGATTGGCTGTGAATTTTAAGGTACGTAAGTAATGTCTTGTGTTTCGATTTTGCACGACGTCAGTTTTAGAGTCAGAACAGTTACGTTGTGATAATGAATTATAGATTTGAAAACATTATAACTGACCGATAATGAATTAAATATATAGCACGCTTGTTCGATATTGTATTGTTCTTTGTGCCTTTGTATATAATTGCTAACGATGACTTCGGTTAATGGCGTTTCAAATACCCTTTCTATATTTGGATCGATAGTTCAACATTAAACGTAGGTAACGTGGGTTAAACAGATTTTTCGCATTACATTACGTGATTAAAATATGACGGCATCAAAACTGTGCGCCGCCGCGGTTACAATTCACTATAAATTGGTTCATGAACATTTTACGATTTTTAGCTGAAATTTTATTTAGGATAAATAATTTAAAATAATTTAATGAAAATTTAATGTTTGTTTAAAAAGTTTTTTATGTGCAAAAATAAAAAAGTAGATTACAAAAAGCTTAGGCAATTTATTTATCTTTGATTTGCTGAAATATCATAAAATCGACACACGTGTTAAAACTTATCGGATAAACAGCTTATTTTCCAAAATAAGAAAATCAGCTTAGAATCTCTTAGGGAACAAATGTATTTACTCATATGTGTACAAACTCACCATACACTACTACTACTAAATTCGTAGTTCTTTATTATTTTTGCAGCAGTTAGGTAAACCTTTAAAAAGGGAGTAAACAACCCTAGGAGTGAAAAAGGTCAGAGTGCTAACAGAGAGCTGAGTATTCATCAACATCAACAACAACAGTCGACAGCCGAGGCGTGTGTTTTGTACGGTCTACACATTTTTTAAATTGCCACATAAATTCACAGTAGAGCGAGACCGTGTCTTTGTGTCTGCAACAAAACGAAATAAACAACGAACGATATCGAAAATTCGTAATTTTTTCGTTTTTTCGCACATAAATATTCGGCCCTTCGTAACTGATATAACTAACATAACTCTGAAATGTTTATCGTTATTGTGAAACCTAACACACATATTCATTGGCGTAACATGTTTAGGTGAAAATGAAATCGGCAAGGCGTGTTCGTGTACATGAAGATGCTATACGTCATAGGTAATACATGATCTGTATTATTATTGCAATTTCATTTCTTATACTACTCATGCGTAGTGTTTTACATACGTAGAAACAAATTAATATTTATTTAATAATTTACACATCACTAACGATCACCACTTTAATAATTTTAACAGCTTAAAGATTTAACCAATTAGTAGATAGTTTACAAATTCTGTAATAATAAAGTCCCTGTTCATAATTAAAATGCCTATCTAAATACAATCGAACGCGTGTATATTATTCTGTAAATATTATTATCCTATCACATTTCTTAGACATGAACAAACACAATTCAGCAGCAACCTTCTCTGTGAAAAAATATAAATATATCTTATAGGTACTTGCTTTATCTTAATACTATTCGTCAGTTAGGAATTGATACCAATTTCTTTTCTATTCTTTACAGTTGATGTCTAAATTTAAAATGGAATTCATTACGTAGGTATACCAAGAAACCCAAACAAATAGGTAGTTAATGGAAATTCCGACCCGTATTGTTCAAAAATTGTGCAAGATCACACAAGACAGGTACACATTCGATCCAAAACTACCTAATTGCGGGGTAGCTAATTGTGACTGAAGTCATGATCGCGACTGAAGTTCACATTCTTTTTTTTTAAATGAAATATTAGAACATTCGACTTATTTTTGGTTACAGCCTCTCATGAATATTGGCACTGCTAGGAATATAGCCAACTTCTACTAAACATATTCGTTTTATCTGAAAAACAAATACAGTAAAAGCACAATCATAAATACAAGGCTCCAGCATTACTTATTCAAGTCATAGAGCTATCAGACATGGGTAGACCGTGAACGGTAAAACTGAAAACAATTAACGTATTTAATATCCATTGTAACATTACTGTAATAAGAATGAATAGTTTATAAATAAAATTAAATCAAACTTTCAACGTTTAACAAATTTAAAAGGGTTTTTATTAGGTGATGGTAGCTATGACATTTAATTAATCGGCAAATTCAATTTTAAGAATTTACTGTTGTTAATGTGACTTTTAGATACTTTATTTAGGTTCAAACCCATAACTTTAGATTTTTCTAATCTAGTGAATAAGAGTATCGTCGGGAATAAATCACGGTATTATTATTGTAAAAACATTAATTACAAAATAGCTATTACATGAAAGCCTCAATATTCAATTTCCAACCATAAAACAACTTTCTAAAATTGTACTGCCTCAATTAAATGTCCTTCGGGAAGATGAGTATAAGCTAAACTGAGAGCATTCCGGGATTATTATAAACGACGACTGTGCGTTGAATAAGAAATATTTGTAGTTCCAAGCTAATCATCATCCACATTTGCCTTGGGGGCCTTAAAATGTGAAAGTCGTTTGCGGGAGTGAGTATGCACTTCGTGGAATACTCTTTGTTTTAGCAGTAACTGTGATTAGTCTCAAATATTTTAGTTCCTTGTCTTCTGCCTTTAAAAAAGAGTTTGAGTATGGTCCTGTTTTGGCGCTTTCTTTTACGATGTCGATCTTCCCGCACCATGATAAATTGAACAAACAATATGTAAAGTTTCGATTGAAGAGAGTGATCTTAAAACCAATTCTAAAACTCCTAACATTTCTACTTCACCTTAATGTCAATGTCACGAGACTTTAACGAATTTAGTTAAAGTTTAAATTAAACTATCATTTATTGGTGAAAGACTACAAAGGGAAGATCTTCCACCAACATTGACCGACAATCCGAATAATAAGTTCGAAACTTATGTACATAATATGCTAACTTGTTTTAAAAATGTTGTTAGGGCGTTTCAGGTTTTTGTCAAATATTTTCCATTATATCTTAGCCGCAGTTGCAGCTTACAACAGGTTATAAGAGGTATCCCGAGAAGTTTTATTTTTCTAAAATAAAAAATAGTCTATGAAACACAAAGAAAAACCTATGTTTATAATATGTAAAACTAATCCGTTATTGTTTTTTTTAATTAATTATCATAAATAAAAGAAGTCTATAGTGTGGTTTCAGCCTTACTAATTTCTTATATTTTTAATTCCAAAACGATGCCTCACGAGCCATTTGTTCGGAATGAAAAGTGGCCTTCATCATTCACTTTTCAGCTCATAAATTAAAGAATAAAAGCTAACTTTGCAAAAATCGATCTGTTGGTTCAAAGGTCAGATTTAGAAACGAGTGAATGTACTCATGGCCCACTTAACTTTACGTGAGTACCGTAACCCATAAATATCATGATGTGTATACCGCCACTCATCTTGAGACATGAATGAGTCCGTTAGTTCCATCCTGGAAACAGGAATTCATGTGATTTCATGACAGCAACAGCGGTGGCCTACATATACGGTCTTTTAACACGGCCTACAGTTGGTAGCAAGTAGGTACACTTTTTTAAGA